>NW_015660027.1:0-1375 GCF_001515625.1 Sinocyclocheilus rhinocerous | reverse complement strand
TTTTGCTGAACGTTGTAGTTGGCAGAGCAGCGGCGCTGATCAAGCGCTTCAGGAGGCGCAGACGGGGGAAGCGAGCCAGCGCCCTCGTGATGCTCAGGCAGCGCGGATTTCGAACGCCGTTGCCTAGCATCCATCTGGCGAATCTCCACTCTCTACTCAACAAAACGGACGAACTTCTTCTGCTCTCCAGGACAAACAAGGATTTTTTCAAACTCTGCTGCTCTGTGTTTCACGGAAACCTGGCTGAATGACGTCATTACGGACAGCGCGCTACATTTGCCCGGCTTTCAGCTGTTTAGAGCAGGCCGCGATGCAGAATCAACGGGGAAATCACGCGGCGGCGGGACATGTTTTTACATCAACGAAAGGTGGTGTACAGATGTTACAGCGTTAAAGAAGATGTGTTGTTCCGATCTAGAAGCGCTCTTCGTTAACTGCAAGCCTTTCTATTCACCGCGGGAGTTTTGCTCGTTCATTCTCGTGAGTGTTTACATTCCTCCGCAAGCGCACGCGAGCTCAGCTTTACAGAAACTCGCTGATCAGATTACAGACACAGAACAACAACACCCAGACTCTGTTATAATCATTCTTGGGGACTTAAATAAAGCAAATCTTTCCCGTGAACTGCCAAAATAAAAACTACGGCAGAGCGCATACACACCTCACGCACCAGATGCCGTGCGCGCGCCCAAAGACAGTTGGACATAGTGGTGTATTAGAGGTAAAAAATTATATAAATACTGTTCGGTTTCTGGCACAAACCGATCGTTTCGTGTCTTAGGACATCAATGTGTCGTCACGAGCCGCAGGGTTTCATTTGGATTTGTCGCATATTCGCCGATACCGATATATCGGCGACAGGCTCATATCGGCCGATAATATCGGCAAAACGATATATCGGTCGGGCTCTAAGCACAATATCTAATCTAATCACAATTCATTCAGTGTGAACAGAGCCGTTCTGAGGCGCGGAAAACACCGGATTACAATAAACGAGTTGACTGCATTCATTCAGTGTGAACGGAGCCGTTCTGAGGCGCGGAAAACACCGGATCACAATAAACGAGTTCACCGCATTCATTCAGTGTGAACAGAGCCGATCTGAGGCACGGAAAACACCGGATCACAATAAACGAGTTGACTGCATTCATTCAGTGTGAACGAAGCCGTTCTGAGGCGCGGAAAACACCGGAATGCAATAAACGAGTTCACTGCATTCATTCAGTGAACGGAGCCGTTCTGAGACGTGGAAAACACCGGATCACAATAAACGAGTTCACTGCATTCATTCAGTGTGAACAGAGCCGATCTGAGGCACGGAAAACACCAAATCACAATAAACGAGTTCACTGCATTCATTCAGTGTGAACGGAGC
>NW_015660026.1:237037-243399 GCF_001515625.1 Sinocyclocheilus rhinocerous | reverse complement strand
CCTTAGGTTTTTTTCTTGCAACCCAAGTTTCACTAAGGGCTCCCTCAATTATAACGAAGGGATTTCTTTGCATAAGGGCTTTCATGCAACCAGGCCCAGGACTCCTGCCACATACAGTGAGAGCTGACCACTAGGACCACCAGTTTCTACTTTTAGTCATATATATCATTAGAAGAAGAAAAAACAGCAACACATAAGCTACAGATTTGTAATAACATGAGGGTGAATAAATGATGAAATCATGATTTTATTTTTGGGTGAACTCTCCATTTAAAGCAACTACATGTACTTTTGAGCATTTTTGCGACTTTGGAGCCTCCTACAGTTAAGTGAGTAAAAATCACTGTCGTAAATCACTGTGGTAAGCGTGGGAAAGAAACAGTCGCCATTCGTAAACGCACCGTCATGATTTAGTACTGATATTTTAAGATAAAAAATACATAGTTGCTTTAAAATATGTAGTAAGAACTATGTACATTAGTTTTTAAATCTTTGATAAAGTGTCACTATCATCATGATGCACAGAGCTCATTGACTCAAAATGCAGAACGAGTCAGCTGAAGCATTTTGATAGTCTTGTGATTCTTTTGGCCGCTATGAAGGGAAAAACCTAATTTAAATGGTCAGACATTTTGGGCCAGACAAGTGAAACAGGCAATGGAGTGGTTCCAATTTAATTGTTCTCTTTGATTACCACCCAGGGGCGCTGTAAGGGGGGGAAGGTTAGGACGATTCCAAGGGCCCGGCGTTAGAGGGGGCCCACGAGGGGGGAACGCGATTTCTAAAGAGGGGGTAAATATGCAAATATGCTGTTCAGGGGGGCCCACAAACCATAGCGCGCCCCTGCACACACACACTCGAATATACTCTGAGGGAAAATGTCAAGGTCATATACAGATTTTGTGTATAAGTGGCTTCAGGAAGAATCTCACAGTTCACAGTCGCCTGACGTTCACCTTTTTTGTTGACTGGATTAAGGTTGCTATAGTTGTTCTATAGATAGTAGATTCTATTACCAGGTCACACGTCATGACTGTTTTATTACCATGAACTAATTTCACACTCATTTCATGAGTGAAACTACTTCCTTAATGACGTGCTGCAAGAACTATGAAAGAATATCGTGTTGCACTTGCAGTATGCTGGATCTTTAGTATGCAAATTGTATTATAACAACTTTAAACGCGTGGTTGACTCTTAACTTTTATAAAGAATATCTCTTTGGATTTGAGACTTTAGTCTTTGCAACTTTACAGATCTTATTTATGCACCAAGAGCTTGTAACACTCCAAAGAGAAAGGAAAAATTGAAATCGCATCATATGACCCCTTTTAATGTCATTTTCTGAAATTTATTCAGGACATTGACATCCGACAAGCAGCATTGTTTCTGTGGATCTCAAAGGCCATGCATGAAAGCTTGTGACAGATAAAAGGTGTCCATTCTGTGGTTGCCTTGGTAAAAAGGAAAATGAATTCAGCTTTATTATGATGTTACAATCAGTGGTTCGTTCTCAGGGCTACCAGGGCATGGTGGATGGAGGTGACAACATCAAAGAGGCATCATGGGAAAGTGTTTCCAGTATGTTACAAGTGGTAAGCAGTTTGCTTTATTGAAGTCTCTTAAGGTTAAATAACACACAAAAATGAGCAAACATAGAGAAGACACATTGCAGGGTTGTTGCAGAGAGCTGCATGATTCTCAGTAGAGGTCATGATTCTCCAATGGTTCTGAAGGAAAAACATTAGACAAACAAAACATTTTACTAGAGGTTCTGACAAAAAGTTAATTGCTTCAGACTAATTAAAATATTAAATAATTCAGCATAATCAATAATAAAAAAAACGGTTGAATGAATGATTCAAAGAGTCACTCATAAAGACTGCATTTGTTAGTGAATGAATCTGTTTTTGAACAAATCGTTTGAATGAATGATTCAATGACACAACGCTTTTTAACAGTCACTTGTCGCCACCTACTGGTTTTAGGATGTTGTGGTACAATTATTACTTAAAGGGATAATTCACCCAAAAATGAAAATTTGCTGTTAATTTACTCACCCTCAGGCTATTTTTCTTCAGTAGAACAGTATAGAAGATTTTTAGCTGAAACCGTGGTCCTTGGTGATTAATAAAATGCAAGTCAGCAGCTACCTGTTTTTGAGAAAGCATATCAAAGAACACACAAAATTAATACCCAAGGCTCCTGACAATATATTGAGGTCTTATGAAGCGAAACGATCGGTCTGTGCAAGAAACTGAACATTATTTACTACATCATTACCTGTAATCTATATTCTCAGTAAACCGGGAAATACGTTTTTTTCCCGTCGAACTGGTTCTTTCAGTTCAGTTATTTTTTTCTTCAGTTCACTTGTTTGTTTATGTAATCACGCAATAAGCAATTATATTATTAACGCACTCAATAATTATGTGAAATGTGGATATGGTAAAGCATCAAATTACAAAAAAGATATTTATATATTTTATTTATACTTTCATATTTTGACCAAAATGAAAACCATCAATTATTACATATGAACTGTATTTTCTTAATACTACTGTGTGTGTGCAGGGTGGCACTGTGATTGGCAGCGCCCGCTGTAAGGATTTTCGTACCCATGAGGGCCGTTTGGATGCTGCTCTGAACCTGGTGCAGCGTGGCATCACTAACTTGTGTGTGATTGGTGGAGATGGCAGTTTGACCGGGGCTAATCTCTTCAGGGAGGAGTGGAGTGGACTCTTGGATGAGCTTGTCCAGTCAGGTAGCAGAGTGGGAGGGGCTTATACATGGGACGAGAATTTGTCATTTGTAACTGTACTGAATAGCATAATATTTTGCCGTATTTCTCCCAGGTCAAATCAGTGAAGAGGCTGCCCAAACTCATTCTGCGTTGCATATCGTTGGGATGGTGGGCTCTATTGACAATGATTTCTGCGGGACAGATATGACCATTGGCACTGACTCAGCACTGCACAGGATTATAGAGGTGGTGGACGCCATAATGACCACGGCACAAAGGTACTGTATATACCAAAAATGACGATATACAGAAAATTCTAGTTATTAGATATTAAAATCAGCATATTATGGTGAGCATAAGAGACATTTTTCAAAAACATTAAAAAAATCATAATTATTCAAAACTTTTGACTAGTAGTGTAAATGCATATTGAATATCAAATACATAGTTTGTCATTAAAGGGGTCATATGATGCGATTTCAAGTTTTCCTTTCTCTTTGGAGTGTTACAAGCTGTTCGTGAATAGATAAGATCCCTAAAGTTGACTTAAAGACTAAAGTCTCAAACCCAAAGAGATATTCTTTATAAAAGTTAAGACTGGTCCACTCCCTCCTAAAACGCCTCGTTTAAACACGCCCCCACATGTCTACGTCACGATGTGGGAAGATTTGCATAACGCCGCCCAAATGTTCATGCAAAGAAAGAAGGCGTAACTTTATTGTTTCTGCCACCGTCGCCGCCATGTTGTGAAGACGCTGTGTGTTTCATGGCGAAAGCAAAAATACTTTGTTTGGCCTTCCAAAAGAGGACAATATCAGCTTCGTCATGCCTAGAGCTGATGCGTGCTGGTTGCTGAGGGAATACATCAACTTTGCGCTCTATTTGAAAGTGAAAGTAAAATGCGCACGCCGCTTTTGCAAGCTATTTAAAAGCGAACGCCCCTGCCTCCACGGTGGTACCGGTATTATCGTCCAAATACACAAAATAATGTTCTTTTTAGCAACATCATATGACCCCTTTACAGATAAATTAATTTTTTTTATTCATATTGTGTGTTTTTAGCCATCAGAGGACCTTTGTGCTGGAGGTCATGGGAAGACACTGTGGGTAAGACCCTCGACTAGAAACACTCAAAGAGAAATATGCATATACTTAAAAATCAGCATTAAACCATGTGTGTATGTGTGTGTAGGTATCTAGCATTAGTCAGTGCTCTTGCATGTGGAGCTGACTGGGTGCTGATTCCAGAAATGCCTCCCAAGGATGGCTGGGAGGAACAGATGTGTCATAAACTATCAGAGGTAATACACTCACACACATAAACATGCACACAAAAGCCTACAGCTGTTCTCAAACCAACTCAAATATAGAGGTTATTAACCTAATTACATTATTCAGATAAGTGACAGAAACCAGACAGTTTTTAAAACCAGTAACCAGCTATTTACAGCAGTTGCAGTGTAGCATGAACTGACATAACATCAGTGTTTTAACTATTTGCTTTATATTGTGCATGGAGCCTTGCAACAGAGGAAGCTGAGGAAATAATTAGCATTTATTGGTTTTATTCAAAGCGACTTACAAATGAGGAGCTTCACACACAATTTGTCATCAGTGCCAGCAATATTTGTGGGAATTTTAAGTGTAACCTAGATTCACACACAAGCTAAAGCTGAAATCTAGAGAAAAAGAGAACTATAAATAAATTAATTAATTAATTAGAAATAAGAGAGAATTATATGAGAGAGAATTTTATACATACATACATGCATACCTGTTTTATTTCTTTTCTTTTTCTGCTGATGGCCCGCGCTCGACTTGAAGCAGCGATGGGTGTGTGTCATCAAAGTACTGCGAGAGCTATAAGAGAGCGCGGACGTCTCCTTATGCTTTCTCTCGCCTTACTTTGATGTCATACACCGATCGATCTTCAAGTCGAACACCCCTCTTTACTCTCGCGTGTCACGTGACCGTGTAATCGCAGCCTCTGCGATTGAAAAATCGCGTTATTTCATATCGCGATATTATCGCAAATGCAATTAATCGTTCAGCCCTAGTAGCCATGCACATACATATGAACACAATCACACAACACACTCATGCTTACATGCCAGTGCACACACACAACTTGTTTCAGTCCTCCAGTGTTTGTCCTGCAGAGCCGTTTGCGAGGTTCTCGTCTTAATATAATCATAGTGGCCGAGGGAGCCACAGACAGACACGGAAACCCCATCAGCTCTAATGCAGTGAAGGACGTGAGTATCTTCTCCCTGTTCTCACCAGTGTGTATGTGTGTATGGATGTGTGTGTGCACGCTTTTTTTCCCTTGTAGAATCGTGCTGATAAGAAAAGGCTTAATATCATCATAGTAGCTGAAGGTGCAATAGACCAAAACAACAAGCCCATAACCACAGATCTTATAAAGGACGTGAGTAATGCACAGCTACAGCCCATACAGAACATTCATGCTAAATGAGCTTACAAATTACTGTTTTTCTTCTCTTACACTTAACAAATAAAAATGTGTGTTTTGGATTTGAGTTTTGGTAGACATTGTCTTTTTGTGTAAATGTGTGAGTTTCCATATTGTACTTTCCTTTCATTTATTGGACTGATTGTAGCAGTTGTGATCAGCATGTAATTACCTTTTTTTTAAAGTTACGCACAGTTTCTTATACAGCAGTTAGGTATGGAGACAGATCAGCCTCAAAAATAACATATTTGCAAAACAAAATTCATAAATGCACAGCACAATTTACATTTACAAAATCAGATTCGTAAATTCAAAACACAATTCATAAATACACAAGTAAAAACATAAATATTTCCCCAAATGCTCATACAAATGCATCTTACCTAAATAAATTTAAAATGTTTACACAAATATGTATATACAAATTTCTTGAATTAATTTCCATCACACATTTATGAATGATGTTACATGTATTTATGAATCGTTGAATCTGCATTTGCAAATCGTCACATGTGCGTGGACTGCTTTGAATTTGTGTGTGGTATTTTTGAGACCTTATGAACTGAGATGTCTTTTAGAGACTATAAATGCAGCGCTCTTTGCTGGCATTCTGTCATACTGTAACAACGCGCAGTTGTTCTATAGAACGTAGGGCTAACTGGAGCTAAGCTAGGCTACTAAACTGTTGCTAAGTTAATTGCTAACAGGATACTAGCAGCTACACGTGTATTTATGAATTGTGTTTTGAATTTACGAATCGGATTTTGTAAATGTAAATTGTGCTCTGCATTTATGAATTTTGTTTTGCAAATGTGTTATTTTTGAGGCTGATCTGTCTCCATAGTTAGGTCTGTGGTAATGTTTGCTGAGCTTGCCTTTAATAACCCCTTTAGAAATATACCTTTTTTATGCATGTGTGTTTTTAATTTGTGGTTGGGTTTCTATGTTCAGTCTAAAATTAATAATAAACCCATCTACACTACCTTTTTTCTTTTTTTCTCAGTTTTTTCATAAATGTGACCCTGGAGCACAAAAGCAGTCTTAGGGGCCGTTCACATATCGCGTCTTTTGCGCGCTCAAGTTCGTTATTTCAAATGTAGACGCGCGGCAGGCGCGCTCATAATGGAAGCGACGCGCACGCGGTGC
>NW_015660026.1:223573-236694 GCF_001515625.1 Sinocyclocheilus rhinocerous | reverse complement strand
AAAAAAGCAGAAAGCGGCGCGCCTAGCGTTTTCCACGCGTTTTTAGGCGCGACATGTGAACGGCCCCTTAAGTAGAATGGGTATATTTGTAGCAATAGCCAAAAATCTCGGCCAAATATTGTCCTATCCTTACAAACCATACATCAATTGAAAGCTTATTTATTCAGCTTTCAGATTTAGAAAATTTGACCCTTATGACTGGGTTTGTGGTCCAGGGTCACAAATCAATACTTTTATTTAGCAAGGGTGCTTTAAATTGATCAAAAATGAAAGTAAAGACATTTGCATTGTTACAGACAAAAATCAGTTTTAATAAATGCTATTCTTTTGAACTATTTATTCATCAAAGAATCCTGGAAAGAAAATGAATAGTTTTCACAACAATATTAAGCAGCAAAAACTGTTTTCAGCATTGATAATGACAAGAATGTTTTACTGAGCAGCAAATCAGCATAATATTAGAATTTCTGAAGGATGCTGAAAATTTAGCTCTGCATCACAGGAATAAATTACATTTTAAAATATATTAAGACAGAAAACAGTTATTTTAAATTGCAAAAATATTTCACAATATTACTATTTTTACTGTATTTTTAATCAACTAAATACAGCCTTGGTGAGCATAAGTGACTTAAAAAACATTACAAAATCGTCCGGTACGGTAGTGTATATCTGCCATTAAAACTTTTAATTTCACAAACTTGCTGGATCTGTTTGAGAAACATCTGTATTTGATTTGAAGTGAAGATTGTGTGTTGTCTCTACTGCAGCTGGTGGTACGCTGTTTGGGGTTTGACACGCGGGTCACCATTCTGGGTCACGTCCAGAGAGGAGGAACACCTTCTGCCTTTGACCGGATTTTGGTATGGTCCTGACTGAATAAATCACATATGATTGAATTGGGAAAAAACACTGACATGGTGTATTCAGTCTCTTCTCTTTTCCTCCGTAGGCGAGTCGTATGGGAGTGGAAGCCGTGTTGGCCCTGTTAGAAGCGTCTCCTGGTACTCCAGCATGTGTGGTGTCTCTGTGTGGGAACCAGGCTGTCAGGCTTCCTCTGATGGAGTGCGTTCAGATGGTGAGAAAGTAACTCAGCTAATGGCAGTCTTTTGGGTTTTAATGTTTATAGTGAAGCTTATTAAGTCTGGGAGCCTGGCCTAGTGGTTAGTTCACATGAGTTCTTGTTTCCTGTCATCTTTCCACATCTGTATCAGTAAGAGAGGTTAGAAGACCAGCCATAAATAAAGAAAAAAAGAAAAAAATATATGTACACATATTAAATTTCCATACGTGAAATATATTGCCTTATGAAGTAAAACATATAACACATTAGCAATTGGAACAATTTCATAAATCTAGCCCATGCAAATATTTATGTTTATGTATGTCTGATACACGTTTGGGTATATGTGTCATGTACATGTTTATCCATCCCAAAACCGGTCAACACGTTTATATCAAGTAAATATAAAAGATATGTGTGTATTTATAAAATGATGACAAAAATATACAGTGGTGGCCAAAATTATTAGAACACATGGCATATTTAAGAGGTTTCAGTTGTTTTTGTTGAATTGGCCATTACAATACCCATAAAACGAACTATTGCCGGAACTATCTGCTACGGAAGGAATCTGCTGGAACATTGAAAATGATGGACTGGCCCCCTCAGAGTCCGGACCTCAACCCCATCGAGCAAATTTGGGGCGAGTTGGAAAATAAACTGGACAGATCTATTGTTCTCAACCCCATCGAGCAAATTTGGGGCGAGTTGGAAAATAAACTGGACAGATCTATTGTACATTCAAAGGAAAGCCTTTGGCTTGAGTTGCAGAAGGCATGGGATAACATCAGTGTTGACTTCATCCTAAATTTAAAAAAAAACTCTATCTTTCCCTTTATTTATTCCTTCCCTTTCTAGCTTGTACTTATTTGAACACTGCCTAAAACTTGGTATTACAAGCACTTGTGTGTCTGTTTGCCTCTTTAAGAAGAATCGCTTTATGTATTCCCCAATTGTAAGTCACTTTGGATAAAAACGTCTGCAAAATGACTAAATGTAAATGTATTGAAGTTCTCAGGAAATATATTGTTTGTCGTATTGCAGACACAGGAGGTTCAGAAGGCCATGGATGAAAAGCGATTTGAAGAAGCTGTAAAACTGCGTGGCAGGTAAACCGCAAAAATCATCATTTTACAGAGCAGATGTCAATGTCAAATGTAAAGCGGGTCATCTTACTTTTTGTGCTTTTAACCTAACAGAAAATGTCTGAATGACTTTTTAGATCCTTTTTTCGTTTTTCTTTGTAAATTTTTAGAAGTTTCGAAAACAACCTGAACACTTACAAACTCCTGTCCCATCGCAAAATTGATACTGAACTTCCACATGTAAGTGATAATGACTTTCATCTTATTATTATTAATAATGTGTATAACATATCTCCTCTGACTTAGCCTATTTCTGTGACACTGACAGCTCAATATGATTATTTATTTTCTTTTGCGGGGATGAGGATGGAACACAGGAAGGACATGTATGTACATGGAAATGAAATATACAAATAGAATAGAGTAGAATAGAATAGAATTGAATATTGAATGCCTTTTCATCTTATAGATTCCTGAAGTTCCTTTTACAATTTTTTTCCTTAGTAAGCATTTGATTGATTTGTTCCAAGTATAAAATATAATATATATTTTTCTCAAGTATAAAATATAATAATATAATATATTGTTTTGCTTCAGTGAAAGGTAGATTGTGAATTTTTTGAATGAAAGATCAAAGGGATAAACAATGTAGATTTATTTTCACAGCATTCTTTCCTGGTATTTACCTGTTTGTGAGTGTAGGAAGAAAGACTGAATCATCTTTGTACATAGTCATGATGTTTTCTGCAGCAATTTACTCACAATCTCACAAATGCAACTTAATCCAGGATTTTGTTCTGTGTTGTGCAACAGATTAGACTCCAAATCGTTCTGCTCTATAAACCTTTGAGGTCATGTGACTCACTTTGAGACGCAGGCCTGAGTTCATGAATGAGAGGACTCGGGATTGTGTGTTTAGTTGTGTTTAAGTTTTGTGATAATGCTCTCTTCTCTTCTCTAGAGCTCATTTAACGTGGCTGTGTTGAATGTTGGCGCTCCTGCAGCTGGCATGAATGCAGCCGTGCGTTCGGCCGTCAGGGTGGGGATCACCGAAGGCCACACTTTGTTTGCTGTAAATGATGGATTTGAGGGCTTCTATAAGGGACAGGTAATGCAATGCAAACTAACAGACCATTATGTTTAATTGGTGTTTTGTTAATTATGGGGATTTTTATGTTGATGATGTTTCGTCATGTATTTTTGGCACTTTTCAAATACTTTTTATGTAGATGCTAATAGATAATCATAGATAATAATAATAGTTTTTTTTCTTCTCCCAGTCACAGACTTTCAATTTTAAATCAGGAATATCCATTATAAAAAATATTACAGATTTTTTTTTTAAAGTGTGATAATCCAAAATGAAGAGTGAAATAATTCTGAACTATTTCAAAAAGTTTTTACAAATATTGCATTGTTGTGGCATTATTTCCATCACAATTAACGACATTAGTTTGTTTATTATGGAGGTTATTAACCATAATTACCTCTAATAAAAGTTTTTTGAAAATCAAGGTAAAACCAGCGTAATCAAAAATCAAGGTAAATATCGCTTGAGAACAGAATAGATTATTTTTAATATTATAATCACTATCATTTGTTATGCAAAATTTCCAATCAAGTTCTAATTAAATTTTGTCAAATTATACAAAAAGTGTTAAAATATAATGCATATTTTGTGAAAAATTAGCCCTAGCAAGACTAAGGAATCTGATGTTTTATTCTAAAATTGTTTAAAATGTTTAATGTTGTCAAATACAATATATGATTTAAGCAGTGGTGGAAATGCCATTCAATTTTGACAAATAATTTTGCAAAGAATCTGGTGGCAACCCCAGTCTGTGAAACACTACATGTCTGCATATGGACGTGTGTATGTAAATCAATCCCTTCCCAAATGAGATAAAGAGTCATGATTACAGTAAGCCCATTATTCCATCCCACAATCCCCTGCTGCATTGTGCTCAGTGCCATAATTAACCTAGTGTATAGTATTACAGATCTGTTCGATACTACTTTACTCTTTTCAGAGGTAATGCTGCTAATGGCGATAATGCATGTTTGCCATTTAAATGCATGTTTGAGGCATTTTCTTGCTTATTTGGACAATTATATTTGATTGTATGTGTCTCCAGCCATTTTACAAATATTCTCTGTTGCTTTGTGTAACAGATGAAGAGATACAGGAGTTAAAGCAAATGTCCATCCCATATGTGCTCCTTGTTTTTTTTTTTCCTGCTTTCTCGCAGATAAAAGAAATCAATTGGGGTGATGTTGGGGGCTGGACAGGCCAGGGCGGGTCTCTGCTAGGAACAAAAAGGTAAGATTATATTTATAAGGGCCTATTGTCAATAAAAAAAACACTGATATGCATGTATGCAATGAATAGGATTTTTTCTGGTATCCTTTCAGAACTCTTCCAGCAAAGCACATTGATAAAATTGCAGAACAGATGAAGATTCACAACATTAACGCTTTACTGGTTATTGGAGGTTTTGAGGTATGTAATGTAACATTTGCAGTGTCTATGTACAAATATGCTTTACAGTAATACGTTTTTGTACATATTTTGCTGCATATCAATCAGTAAATAAGATTTTGATTCTATGACATTGAAGTTTCTACTAAAAATAAGTCGAGTCAACTCCTTTTCCCAGCATTTTTCATTAGGATGACATAATGTCTGTAAATTATTTTATCACTGTTTTATCATATTTATTAAATAAAATGGCTATTTACAGGTGAAAAACAACAATTTACAGTGGTTTATGTTCCCAGATATACATTGGTTTCTAAGAAAATAACACTTTATTTAACAATTATGAGGCACAATATCACATTGATTTGGATTATCTTATTTATTTAAAATAAATATCTTACAGTATATAAAAACCTAAACAGTAGATAAAAATCTTTACAACGTACACTACTATTAAAAAATGGGGTCAGTAAGATTTTTTTTTGAAGAAATTGATAATTTTATTTGATGAGTACATTAAATTGATCAAAAGTGACAGTAATCTAAAAATAATAACATTTATTTTGAAATCTTTAAAACATGATCTTTAAACATGATCTTTATATTTATGTGCAAATCATGGTACATTATTTTCAGAATTATTTGGTTAGTAGAAAGTTAAAAAACTTTCTACTAACCAAATAATTCTGAAAGTAATGTACCATGATTTCCATAAAAATATAAAGCAGCACAACTGTTGTCAGCATTGATAATAATAATAATAAGTATAAAATGTCTTGTCTTGTATAAAATATAATATATTGATCATGTGACACTGAAGACTGGAGTAATGATGCTGGAACTTCAACTTTGGATCACAGGAATAAATTATATTAAAAAAACAGTTATTTTAAATTGTAATAATATTTCACAATATTACGTTTTTTTCTTCTTCTGTATTTATCAAATAAATGCAGCCTTGGTGACCATAAAAGATTAAAACATCAAAAAAAAAAATCTTACAGACCCCAAACTTTTGAACTGTAGTGTAAAACATCTTAAAGTGCCAGAATACAACAAACACCAAGTAAAAATTCTACATTAATACTTACAGTATCTTCCTACCTTCATTATCATAGTGGGCATGGCTCTCTGCCCCTCCCCCTTCTTAACATTACCCATAATTCTGGCCAGTGACCCATAAGTCCTTGCTCTGACCGCAGGCATATTTGGGGCTGTTGGAGCTGCAAGCAGCTCGTTCCAAACACGCAGAGCTTTGTGTTCCCATGGTGATGGTCCCGGCCACTGTGTCCAACAATATCCCCGGCTCAGACCTGAGTATCGGGGCAGACACGGCCCTCAACGCCATCACGGACGTAAGACGGCACACACTCGTGTCAGAGAGTGTGTGTGTGTGGGGTGGTGGGCATGTGTATCTGTTTGTCAAGAGCACTGTTCTGTCAGTGAGATATGCTGAAAGGTCAGGGCTGATGATTGCCAACCTCCCAGTCAGGAAACACACAGGTCAGACTAAAAATACTTGACGTGATCAAATTTTGGATTATTGATTAGAAGGTGCTCCTAAATTTTTGACTGTGCTCCTAAATTTTTTAAGTTAGGAGCACTTCTCCTAAAAAGAAAAATAAGCGTAGAGCCCTGCGGTTAAACAACACTTTCTGGGTTGCAGCATAAGAGTCAACCTTAGGTACATTTGGTTTTTAGATACATTGCAAAGCATAGAAAGTGTGGTAGATTGGTGCTTAGTGGGATGAGGTAGATTTCTATTTGGGGTGAGGTAGAGCTGCATTTTTAGTTTAAACAGAGCTGCATTTGGAGGGTGAGAGAGCTGTTTAACAGGTAAACTTGTGCTTGGTTGTATTAAGTATGTTTACATGTACAGTTACAATACATAATACTTTGTCTGGCTAAGCATACACACTCTTAAAATTAAAGGTTCTTTTTTTGGCATCTAAAATCCATGGAACCTTTCCATTGCACTAAAGGTTCTTTATAGTGGGAAAAAAAGTTCTTTAGATTAAAATGATCTTCACACTAAGAAAAAATGGTTCTTTTAAGAACCATTCACTGAAAGATTCTTTCTTTGGGGAACCCAAAACAGTTCTTCTGTAACATGCTCCAAAAACAAAAAAGCCATTTGGAACCTTCTGAAGCCAACAAATATGTTGTTAGAATGAAAAAAGTTTTAAAAATTACATTTTTAGGCTGGTCTGCCTCAATGGTCTAACAGTACTTGTCAATGTCAAAATGATTGAGATGGGCAATAAAATCAAAGAAGGCAGCATAACACTTCAGTTGTAGCAATGAAAGAGTGTAATATGTAAGTAGTTAAAAATGTTATATTTGACAACTGTTTTCAACTCAACAGTAATATCCAGTGATGCAAAATACTTGACTTTTTATTCAGATTTTGTTGTTTGTATTGAAAAAAACAGGCTATCATATATGTGATCTATTTAATTCATAAATTAATTTGCCAAGACAAGAAACATTAACGAAGCCGTACTGGCATAGTAAATGTGTGCATATTTTTAAATAAAAAAAATACAAAAATGTATATATATATATATATATATATATATATACTCACTGTGTACATGACATTTTAAACAAATTACTATTGTCCATCTAAAATGTAAATTTTAAAGTGCATGTAAACATACTTGCTGTGTTTAGTAGGTTGACTCACAGCTCTATAGGTAGAGTTTTGTATTGTAGTATGAAGTAGAGGTGCATTTGGTAGGATGAGATAACAGTGTGTGTGATGGTGAGGTTGGTGATCACTGCAGCCTGACTGAATCAGTGTGTCTGCAGACGAACGCATGTGGTCACACAGCACAACCTGTCACCCAGTCTCACACTTGACTCTATAACTGTGCTTTGTGTGTGTTTATATTGCAGGCCTGGTCCAACACAATGTGTTTATCGTCACTACAGCACAATCACACTTGAGAGCCAAATTATAATAACAATAATAATTATTATATTGCATTTTATGTTTGATTATATTGCATGTGATGTGAAAACATTATCATTTAATGTATAAAATTGTTATTTATTATAAAAGTATTATAAAATTAATTTATTATTACTTTTTCTTTTGAGCTTGGTTCTGCTATTTCCAAAATTATATATATAATATATATATATATATATATATATATAAACTCTGAACAATTGAACAACTAAAACCATTTGATGGCTAAAATATCCTATTTATGTTGTTGTGGAATAACTTTTCATTTTGTGGGTTTCAGCAGTAAAAAATTATTGCATGCTTTAGTTCTTAATCACTGATGCTCAGTAACATTTTAATGTCTATGGACAGCATTTGTGTCAAACTGATGATTTCTTGCATTAATATTTCAGTTAGAATGCATGCAACATTCTGTCCATAGACATTAAGTTGTTAATAACAAATCAAATCAAATGTAAGTGCAACAAACTGCATGCTGTTTTGGGCCAGGCCTGATGTCTTGTGTGTTTCTGTCTGCATGTGTGTGTTTTGATGTGCTGTTTTGGGTCTGGTTGTGCTGCAGATTGGTCTGGTTGTGCAGGTGTGTTCAGTCGGTCGCACTTTTCGGTCAGTCGGTTTGTGAGGCTTTCTGCTATCTAAATAACTTCCCTCCGTCACCATTTAGCCAGGGCCATGCCCACGTCACGAGTTGGAGCTCCATCTGTTGGTCAACTATATGTTGGTCTTGATCAGACAGGAAACACTTTTACCCCTCAAAACAATCAGAAAGTACAGCATATTCCGTTCTATTTAGTGTACACTAGTAAGTAAGTGAGCAGTCATCCTAATGCATGTGCACTGCTGCGGGCCTTTGAGAGTTTGCTGCAGCTGGTCGATGCCCGCAGCAGGTATGAGGAGTTCTGTGTGCCCATGTGCATGCTGCCCGCCACCATCAGTAATAATGTGTCCGGCACTGACCTCAGCATTGGCGCTGACACCTCCCTCAATGCCATAGTGGAGGTAAGACGCACCACCCTCAGCCGGAATGACAGATGTTAGGATAGTGATCAGCACAGCGGAAATGGAAAGAGAGAATTTGTCAGGCTGTATCTTTAAAGGTGCACTAAGTCATTTTGGTTAAAGAAATAGTTCAACAAAAAATGAAAATTTACTGGATGTTTTTATTGCTCACCAATGGATCCTCTGCAGTAAATGGGTGCCATCAGAATGAGAGTCCAAACATCTTATAAAAGCATCACAGTAATCCACAAGTAATCCACATGTCCATCAATCAATGTTTTACGGATTATTGTAATGTTTTTATCAGCTGTTTGGACTCTCATTTTGACGGCCCCCATTCACTGCAGGGGATCCATTGGTGAGCAAGTGATGGAATGCTAAATTTCTCCAAATCTGTTCTGATGAAGAAACAAACTCTTGGATGGCCTGAGGGTGAGTACATTTTCAGCAAATTTTCATTTTTGGGTGAACTATTTCTTAGAGACTCATACAATATTCTTGGATTTTATACTGACACCTACTGTTTTGGGTTGACACAAAAATCACACACACACACACACACACACACACAAAAACATATGCTTATCAGTACCATAACTTCTCCACTTCAAATACATTTTTGACATGCATAATTTATTCCGAGATGAAGTGAACAATGGTAGATGGTTTACTGTGAAAAAGTGAAGTGTTCGGCTAGTCATGTGATTTGCTTTTAGGTACCATAAAATGATAAATGTCACTTTAAATGCATTTGTCAAATGTAATTTTTTTTAAAGAATATATATAAAAATATAATTAATATTTATTTATTTTTTTTTTACAATTGAAAAAACTTCTTAGTGCACCTTTACATTTTTACAATCATATCTGGTTATGAGAAATGCATACAGAATGTTTTTCCAGGTCTCTTATTATTATTTTTTTTTTCTGTCCTCACATAAATATCTGCCCATGAGATATTAAGCGTTAGATGCAAGTTACATTATCTGAGGTTAAATAACATACAAAACCATTTTTGTCCACTACAGGAAAGATTTCTATGCTGATCTGAAACGTTTGTATATTTTCCTAAGTTGCATGGCAAACATTTATCATCCCAAAAAAGGAACTGCACCTAAACACTTATTTATGAGTTGAAACCACATGCACGTTCTCTGTTGTTGTGCCTTGTGCTTGCATGTGATGGCTTGCGCACAGGTCCAAAATTAACACTCAACAAGTGCACATTTTTTATGATTGAAAAAAATTATTATTAAAGAATTGTTTCCAAAATGTTTTCAATAAATATTTAAAAACTTTTTTCATTTACCCACCATTGGCCAGTTAATTTTGGACCATGCTTTATGCTTTTGTTATACTTCAGTAATATCCTGTATGTCTAAATGTTTACGTTATGTGTCAGAACTGCACTGGCTTGTGCATGAGTGTGATAATAACAGATATGTTTCATTCTTTAACTATAAAAATGTGTGTGTCAGACATGTGATCGTATAAAGCAGTCGGCCAGCGGAACCAAGCGTCGTGTGTTCATCATTGAGACGATGGGCGGTTACTGTGGTTACCTGGCAACGGTGGGCGGGCTGGCAGCTGGAGCGGATGCAGCCTATATCTATGAAGAGCCATTTGACATCCGAGACCTGCAGGTGAGAGACACCATACTATACTAATATATATATATATATTTGAAAAATTTAAGGGGGTCTGAATACTTTCCGTACCCACTGTATATATATATATATAACAGTGTGTGTGTATGTCTATATATATAGTTTGCAGTGTACACCTGCAGTGTAACTGTGTGGAATGGACACAAGGTGACTGAATATAGCTCTGTCCTACTGAATATAGCTCTGCATTTATATATAGATTCATCTTGTGACCTAGATTGGAAAACATATCACTAACAAAAATGTACCAAAACTTAAAACTTTTTTTTAGACATGTGCCAAGGTATTCTGTGAAAAAAAAATATATATATATATCTTGGAGTGTTAAAAATATGGTGAATATGAATGTGGTAATCATTCAGTATTATGACATAAATATCAACATGTCATAACCATCACTTTTCTTCTTTTTTCTTCTTTTTCTGCTGATGAACAGAATAATGACTGAAATGATGTAAAATAATTAGTGCTGTCAGTCGAAAAAAAAACAAAAACAAATTAATCGCACATTTTTTCTAAAATTAATCGCGATTAATCCCACCTATCATTAAAGGGGACATCGGATGCAAAATTCACTTTTACATGTTGTTTGAACTAAAATGTGTCTTGGCACTGTGTGTACACCACCCTATAATGATAAAAAATCCAGCCAGTGTTTTTAAAATAAAATCCTGATAAATCCATACCCCTTTCTCAAATCAAGCCGATCTCAGATTCTTGGCAGAATGATGTAGTTCTGCACAGGCCCCTCCCACGTTTGTTGATTGACAGTGGCGTCAGTCTTTGGTTTTATCACAGCTCCGTCCTGAGTGAGTTGTCATCAGTCCGCCATTGCTTCAATGCCGGAACAGTTGTAGATAAGAATGTCTCCTAAGCGATTGAGGTGTTTTGTTGTTGGATGTTATAATGAACATAGCAATCGTCTAGGGATGTTCATTTCGGTTTATTTTCCCGACCGACAACCGTTACTTGTTATCCGAACATTAACCATTAACTAATAAGATTAGAATAATAAATTAGTATTATTAAATAAAAATAGAACGGATTGAACGGATTAGAACGAGTGTCTGCTGCTGTTTCTTTAAGAGCTGCCACTGCTGAACGTGACGCGGATCTGACACGCATCTCTTTACCTTTTCTGACCCACTTCAGGTCTTAAAGTCTCTACTAATGAACTGATGAGTTGAATCGGGTGTGTTAGATGAGGGAGACAGTGCTGGGCTGCTCCAGGACAGTTTTGAAAAACATTTCCGAGACATGTTGTTCTTAATGTAACTCATATATAATATATTGCATGCATATTGCATACCATTTCCGCGCTCGTTTGACTTGTCTTGACATTTATAATAACATGTCTATTTGAATATACAGTATTTTAAAATGTAATTTCTGTGATGCAAAGCTGAATTTTCAGCATCATTACTCCAGTCTTCAGTGTCACGTGATTTTTCAGAAATCATTCTTGCTGATTTGCTGCTCAAGAAACATTTCTTATTTTTTTTACCAATGTTGAAAACAAGTTGTGCTGCTTCATATTTTTGTGGAAACCATGATGCATATTTTTCAGGATTCTATGATCAATAGCAAGTTCAAAATTTCAGCATTTATTTGAAATATGAATCTGTTATAACAGAGTCTTTACTGTCACTTTTGATCAATTTAGTGTGTTTGCTGAAAAAGTTTTATGTATGTATGTATGTATGTATATGTAATTATTTACTTATTTATTATTATTTTCTTTTCTGGGGGAAAAAATCCTACATGTGTGTCTAGCTAGTATTTCATTATGAACATACAGTAAGTAGCCAAAGCCAAATCAATGATTCTTAATAGTTGAGGGTCAAAGGTCAAGTCTGCCCCCTTCTGCCAGACACAGGCATTACAGTGTACCCTTCTTCACGTCCTCTGTATGCTCTGTCCCACACGCAGGCAGGAATATTTAGCAGAGTGTACTATTTAAGGAAAGAGAGAGAGAACGTCAGCATCATGCTGAGTTTTTATGAGTGCTCTATTTTTCAGTCTAACGTTGAACATTTAACTGAGAAGATGAAGACCAGCATCCAGAGAGGTTTAGTGCTCAGGTATGATCTAGCTCTCTTACATACAGCATTAATACACTGGATTCGTGTATCATGTAGCTCTATATGTGTAGAAGCAGTGAGGTGTGATTGTATGTGTGTGTCTGTAATTTACAGGAATGAGAACTGCAGTGAGAACTACACCACTGACTTCATCTACCAGCTGTACAGTGAAGAGGGCAAAGGAGTCTTTGACTGCAGGAAGAACATCCTGGGACACATGCAGCAGGTACAAACACACACACACACATTTGCATACACACACAAATGCAATTGTGGATGTGATCAGAATATTGTTCATCTGCTGTGTAGGGTGGTGCTCCTTCCCCATTTGACAGGAACTTTGGCACCAAGATCGCTGCTAAAGCCATGCAGTGGATCTCCAAGAAGCTCAAAGAGTTTTACAGAGAAGGTAAAGAGAAATCACTCCTGTAGAGATGCAGTCTGGGATTGTGTGAAGTCAGAACTGATTTTTGTTACAAGAGCAACAGAAAACATACATATTCAACACTGCTGCAGGAAATTAAATGCTGATGATCTTAGAGCACATTTTTGCACCACATATATTTATATAATTCTGTAGCTAAGAATTATATAAATAAATTATATAAATTATATAATATATCATTTATACATACATACATACATACATACATATATATATAAATAAGTAACTAAAAGGATCGTCATTTTCATGAGCAAAAATTTTTAGTGCATCTGTGTTTGCTATACATATGGGTTGCACAGATTTGGATGTAAAATGTAATAACATGTTT
>NW_015660026.1:221305-223413 GCF_001515625.1 Sinocyclocheilus rhinocerous | reverse complement strand
TTTCTTTAAGAGCTGCCACTGCTGAACGTGACGCGGATCTGACACGCATCTCTTTACCTTTTCTGACCCACTTCAGGTCTTAAAGTCTCTACTAATGAACTGATGAGTTGAATCGGGTGTGTTAGATGAGGGAGACAGTGCTGGGCTGCTCCAGGACAGTTTTGAAAAACATTTCCGAGACATGTTGTTCTTAATGTAACTCATATATAATATATTGCATGCATATTGCATACCATTTCCGCGCTCGTTTGACTTGTCTTGACATTTATAATAACATGTCTATTTGAATATACAGTATTTTAAAATGTAATTTCTGTGATGCAAAGCTGAATTTTCAGCATCATTACTCCAGTCTTCAGTGTCACGTGATTTTTCAGAAATCATTCTTGCTGATTTGCTGCTCAAGAAACATTTCTTATTTTTTTTACCAATGTTGAAAACAAGTTGTGCTGCTTCATATTTTTGTGGAAACCATGATGCATATTTTTCAGGATTCTATGATCAATAGCAAGTTCAAAATTTCAGCATTTATTTGAAATATGAATCTGTTATAACAGAGTCTTTACTGTCACTTTTGATCAATTTAGTGTGTTTGCTGAAAAAGTTTTATGTATGTATGTATGTATGTATATGTAATTATTTACTTATTTATTATTATTTTCTTTTCTGGGGGAAAAAATCCTACATGTGTGTCTAGCTAGTATTTCATTATGAACATACAGTAAGTAGCCAAAGCCAAATCAATGATTCTTAATAGTTGAGGGTCAAAGGTCAAGTCTGCCCCCTTCTGCCAGACACAGGCATTACAGTGTACCCTTCTTCACGTCCTCTGTATGCTCTGTCCCACACGCAGGCAGGAATATTTAGCAGAGTGTACTATTTAAGGAAAGAGAGAGAGAACGTCAGCATCATGCTGAGTTTTTATGAGTGCTCTATTTTTCAGTCTAACGTTGAACATTTAACTGAGAAGATGAAGACCAGCATCCAGAGAGGTTTAGTGCTCAGGTATGATCTAGCTCTCTTACATACAGCATTAATACACTGGATTCGTGTATCATGTAGCTCTATATGTGTAGAAGCAGTGAGGTGTGATTGTATGTGTGTGTCTGTAATTTACAGGAATGAGAACTGCAGTGAGAACTACACCACTGACTTCATCTACCAGCTGTACAATGAAGAGGGCAAAGGAGTCTTTGACTGCAGGAAGAACGTCCTGGGACACATGCAGCAGGTACACACACACACACACACACACACACATGCAGTTGAGAACATGATCAGAATGTTGTTCATCTGCCGTGTTGTGATGTTTTGTAGGGTGGTGCTCCCTCCCCGTTTGACAGGAACTTTGGCACAAAGATCGCAGCTAAAGCCATGCAGTGGATCTCCAAGAAGCTCAAAGAGTTTTACAGAGAAGGTAAAGAGAAATCACTCCTGTAGAGATGCAGTCTGGGATTGTGTGAAGTCAGAACTGATTTTTGTTACAAGAGCAACAGAAAACATACATATTCAACACTGCTGCAGGAAATTAAATGCTGATGATCTTAGAGCACATT
The DNA here is from genome assembly GCF_001515625.1 of Sinocyclocheilus rhinocerous. Classification (NCBI taxonomy): domain Eukaryota; kingdom Metazoa; phylum Chordata; class Actinopteri; order Cypriniformes; family Cyprinidae; genus Sinocyclocheilus; species Sinocyclocheilus rhinocerous. The sequence goes on along the minus strand of NW_015660026.1, from coordinate 221,857 downwards.
TTTGCACCACATATATTTATATAATTCTGTAGCTAAGAATTATATAAATAAATTATATAAATTATATAATATATCATTTATACATACATACATACATACATACATATATATATAAATAAGTAACTAAAAGGATCGTCATTTTCATGAGCAAAAATTTTTAGTGCATCTGTGTTTGCTATACATATGGGTTGCACAGATTTGGATGTAAAATGTAATAACATGTTTAATGTAAAGCACTAAAATATTATAATAATAGTAATAATAATAATAATAAATATTTTATCAATAATTAATTTGACTGTATTTTTGTTATATATATGTTTAAAAAAAATATTATTACATTAATTGTGTGTGTGTGTGTGTATAATACAATTAATAATAATTTAATAATAAATTAAATACAATAATAAAATATTTGTATTTTTGTAAAGTTTTTTATAACAAATTTATACATTATATTAAGAAATATAATATATTAAGAATTATATATTAAAGGTGCACTAAGCGATTTTTGTCAAATTATGTTGATATTTGAAAGCACCGAAACAAACA
>NW_015660026.1:210805-220767 GCF_001515625.1 Sinocyclocheilus rhinocerous | reverse complement strand
ATGTAATAACATGTTTAATGTAAAGCACTAAAATATTATAATAATAGTAATAATAATAATAATAAATATTTTATCAATAATTAATTTGACTGTATTTTTGTTATATATATGTTTAAAAAAAATATTATTACATTAATTGTGTGTGTGTGTGTATAATACAATTAATAATAATTTAATAATAAATTAAATACAATAATAAAATATTTGTATTTTTGTAAAGTTTTTTATAACAAATTTATACATTATATTAAGAAATATAATATATTAAGAATTATATATTAAAGGTGCACTAAGCGATTTTTGTCAAATTATGTTGATATTTGAAAGCACCAAAACAAACACGCCCATACCCCAACAGGACCTCGCCCTTATTTTGAAATCTCCGCTCCACACGTACGTACACAACCATGGCAACGATGATCGTGGAAACAAATGAAGATGACACACAAGCATATTCAAACAAAAGCCAACACGGATAAGTTGTGTGAAACGAAGCAAAATCAACGTTACTCACCTATTCTTTTTAATGTTTTGTTTCTCTGATATTTTCCTCTTTTTTTATCTGTCATCTCTCTATTTATAATCGGTCTGCTAATAGCATTCCTGTGCACTCAAATTGAGCGCGTTCTTCTCTCTATCATTACAAGACACGCCCCCTTATTGCTGATTGGCTACAAGTGTGTTTTAAGACTCGGTCCGACGCTGTGGTCAAAAGTGTTTTTCAAAAATCACTTAGTGCACCTTTAATATAAGAAATGTTTGGTCTTCACTGTCACACAGTGCTATTTTATTTTGCTCTTTGTATTTTGCTTTCCTTGGTTGGCTCAGGTGAAGGTAAGTTATTTGAATCTCAAAATTATATTGTTTGAGTTCACTTGAAGCACAGTGTTATTATGCTTATATCTTTGGTCATTTTGCTCTGCTTGTAGACTTTGTGCAGTACCATATTTTTGTGCGTTTTGTAGGCCGTGTGTTTGCGAACTCTGAGGATTCTGCATGTTTGTTGGGGATGCGGTGCAGGGCCCTGGTCTTCCAGCCTGTCATACAGCTGAAGGATGAGACGGATTTTGTGTAAGACAACAAGCATGCTTCACAAAGCTGATTCTATTATCTTAAAAATGATGTCCTAATATTTGTTTCCAAGGCTACTCTTAAAGGATTCTATTTTGAAACACTTTACTTTTTTGGTAACACTATACTTAAAGCCTTTATGTGTAACATTATTCAAGTATTCATAATGTACAAAGTAATGCATAATATCTTTTTATAAATAATTGCAACCAAAGTTAAAATGCATTATAATTTTTGAAGGTTTGTTTGTCATGCGTTTTAATGCATTATAGTTTCTACAGGTGTAACATTGAATAGATTAGTATAATATATTATAACTGTGGTTATAATTATTCTAAAGATCATGCAATGCATTATAAGTTGTATTACAATGCATTCAAATTACTCTTATAATACATTAAAGTGTTACCATTTTTTCCTCAGTCAGCCATGAATATTAATATTGTAATTTTACAATTGTACTGTACAATAAAATTTCCTTAAATACTAATAAAGTATATATTTGTTTATTTTAGAGTGAAATATATAAATTGTAATATTTATTACTTTAATATTTTGTGTATTATTACGTTAAATTGATGCCCAAATCACTAAATTGGCCAAATTCTGTAGCCCTGTAAACAAGCACAGCAAAATTGGAGCATTTTTAAATCACAATCATAATTTTTTTCAGAAAAATTAATAAAAGTGTAACGTTAAAAAAAGTTTCTTGCACCAAAAGCAGTCATAATTTAGTCTTACTTTAGTTTTTAGTTACTTTAATTTTAATAAATGGTCCGGGTGGACTTGAGAAGGAGTTTAGAGTTGTGTCTACGTCTTCATAATACATTCTTTTTAACTCAATAGAGCAAGGGAAAAAATTATGGTTTTTGTAAATTATTCCTTAGGTTTTCCATTATATATTCCCTTTAAAAAAATCACATTAAAAACATTTTAAAATGACAAGTTCCTTTGACCTGATATTGTTCATGTTTTATTTCCAGTCACAGGATCCCGAAGGAACAGTGGTGGCTCCGACTGCGTCCGCTCATGAAGATTCTGGCCAAGTACAAAACCAGCTACGACGTGTCCGATTCAGGCCAGCTTGAACACATCGTCCGTCTGAGGGCTAAAGACATCTCTGCCATTTAAAAGCAGCAGCCACATGTAAAACCAAGTTGTCTTGCAAGTAAAAATGTATTTATTATAGGTGAAGACCTGTGATTCCATATTCTTGACCTGAACACCTAATCATATACAGTATATGTAAAGCAGTTCACATTAAACTGTAACCATAGACGTACAGCCACGAGATCCTTCAATATAGTAGCTCAGTGTGTTGTGATTGACAATCCATACGCTCAAGCGATTAGCTGATCATCCATTTTAAATGGGGCCAAGTGGTATATTTTGTGAATATGCAAGATTTCCATATTTATTCTAATAGAGCTTATTTTCATTGAATATGGAGCTATCTGTATGAATGCTTCACTGGCCTATAGTGATGTTATTTCACAACTGCACCTTGTTTTAGTTGATTGGAGTCTGAAGGGGTCTTCCAAGCTGCTATTCTGTGGTGTTTGTTAGTGCAGGCACTTTGTACCAAAGCAGACGTGTTAGTGTGTGTTTGTTATGATGTACGTGTGCGTATACGCTAACAATGCTGCATAAACTCCCTTTAGAATGTAATTGGTGTGGTTTGTTTCATTATTAACCCTTGTACATCAATTTTAAAAAGTTACTCTGCGGTCATTAGAGGACAAAAATGTCAGTGTCCAAAAAAAAAAGTCAAGTTTAAAAAAAAATCATTCTAGTTAAACATGGTCACGTTTATTATAATTCTACACATCTCATAAATAATTTCTAACTTATAAATCTCACTCAAATTACAACACTGCAGAATCATATGAGCGTTTTTCGACGTTGTTATAAAAAGATGGAGTCCATCAACAACGTGTTGTGTAAACAAAAGTAGTCTTAGAGAACTTTAATTCAGGTTCTTTAAGCACCTCTGTTGCTCATAATGACTCCTGTAAGGAAGAAAACACATTCTTCTAACGGAACAAGACTTGATTTGTGCGTGATCCAGGAGTGTGTGCGTGTCTTTCACAATCCTACTAATAAGAAGAGAGGTAAAAAGTCTATTTGACCACCCAGGATGGGTCTTTTCTGATGCTTTCATTTTCCGGGCCAAGAATAGCCACTCCACATGTCTGCTGACCGACACCAAGATATCTGTTTAACACACACACACACACACACACAAAGTAAATATTATACGAATACAAAAAAATATAAATATAGCACCAGTACTCAAGCATAAATATTTTTTCAATTTTATTTATTATATTTTGATTAATTTTATTAGATAATTAATTAGTGCTGTCAATCGATTAATCGCATCCAAAATAAATGTTTTTGTTTACATAATATGTGTGTGTATACTGTGTATATTTATTATGTATATATAAATACACACGCATGTATATATTTTGAAAATATTTACATGTATTTACATGCATATATGTATATTCATATAATTTATAAATATATTAATATATAAACATAACATTTTTAAATATAGCCTAAACATGCATGTGTGTGTATATATATATACACATAATAAATATACACAGTACACACACATATATTATGCAAACAAAAACACTTATTTTGAATGCGATTAATCGTTTGACAGCACTAATAATTATATTATATACATTTAAATGTTTTGTTACCTGCCAGCGACGTCAATGAGGTTTTTATCAGTCACAGCGAACAGTCTCTCTCTGTATCTTTGTTTCATCTCATCTGTAATGCCGTTTAAAAAACGCCCCAAACCTACAACACAATAACAAGGTCCTAGTGAACTAGAGAGCAAATATCCAAGAACACAAACTCAACAACATCCAAACAGCTGAGGCCTGTAGCACGAAGCCGGTTTTGGTTTTTACCCAGGTAAGCTCGCGTTTCATTTGAGCAAACTCTTGAGTTTTCGGGTTCAAGAAGGTGGGTTGGTTTTGAGCTGGTTTCGTTACCATGGTAACTTACACTACAGCTACCCTGCTCCAGAGCAGGTTTTATTCTGGTTTAGAAATCGCAAACCCAAACTGGACCAATCAGCTGTGAGCAAAGTGGCTGATACAATGAAGCCACTCCCCGTATCTCTCACTTCAAATTAAAGCAGTTTACAGTCAGACAAAATTGCTCGACTTTTGCTGCTACTTATTTATTATATTTATAGTATATAATTGATTAAAATTAATATATTCATGTAATTATTATATGAAGTGGCAATTAATTTTAAGCTTTGCATTTAAATTAAATTAAAAATATATATACATATAGATACGCTTTATTATATCCAGCTTTTAAAATGACTAAACTTACGTTTTCCTTTTGAGCTTTGTGTGAAACTATATAAAAAATTAAATTCAGTTGATTCCTTTTGCATAGTCATATATTTTCTTTCCGCTGCCTTCTCAAACGTTTGCTGCTGCAGAAGTGTTTATTCCTGCCTTAAGTTGTAAATGCATTTAAATGTATTACATTTTTAATAACATCTCTTAATCTTCAGCAGAAAAGTGAATTGCGCTGACTCTCGCGAGAAGTGAATCCAACTAAATATTTGCCTTTTGCGTACCACGTTTCGTGTGATTGGCTGTTTGCTGCATGTGTCACATTTAATCACAAACTCTGAGAGTTGACAAGAACGGTTATATCGAGCTTTGTGAGCCCAATGAACCTGATCTAAGCCAGGTTGGATTTGTTTGGTTTTGTCTAGAGATGCACCGACTGCAATTTTCTTGGCCGATTCCTATTACCGATTTTTTTTGTAAGTGTGACCTGCCGATACCGATTTTTGCCAATTCCGATTTAGTTTCTAAAAACTATAATTGACAGCATATACAAACAAAAATCTATACTTTAATGGAAAAATTATTTACATAAAAATTATTAAACATTACAATTCCCCCAATCTGGACAAAGTTACAGATGTTCTCTCACTTAAACAACTCTCAAAATAAAGTGCTCTGTGACTAGAAAAGAGGTAGAAATCTTTCCCATTAAATTCTTACATCGTTTCAATTATTTCAGTTAGAATAATGAGAAACTGTAGAGCTGTCACTACCATTCAAATGAAATCAGTAATAACAAACTCCATCTTTCCACTGCAGGAAACACAGAAGCTGCATCTGAAGTGGCATTAGATGTATTTGCACAGACTGTTTGATGAAGCTGAGGTGCCATTAATGCATTTACACTGCAAAATTTCGAATGCATGAAAAATTGTATAAGATTAATGTTTTAAATATTTTTAAACATACAAATAAGAAATGTTGGGGAAAATGCAATGATAGTTTTAAATATGAAACCAAACCAGGAGGTGGCATCAAATGACTGTTTGAATGAGTGTGTCATTTAGTCCTTCATTCAAAAGATTTGTTCAACCAGCTGATTCATTCAGAAATGAGGCAAGTGACTAGTGTCTTTATGAATGGGTTACTGACACACTTGTTTCGTTCAAAAACGTGGATTCATTCAGTAAAGAAACACCGCTGTGTTGCTCGGAGACACAAAGCAGTTCTGCTGTGGCTTTGATTGGAACAATTTTCATCAGCGAAATTGAGCAAAAACACCGATTTTTGCCGATTCCGATTTTCTTTCTAAAAACTATAATTGATAGCATACACAAACAAAAATCTATACTTTTTTTTTTTTTGATGCAAAAAAAAAAATATTTACATAATAAAAAAAATATTACAATTCCCTCAATCTGGACAAAGTTACAGATGTTCTCTCACTTAAACAACTCTCAAAATAAAGTGCTCTGTGACTAGAAAAGAGGTAGAAATCTTTCCCATTAAATTCTTACATCGTTTCAATTATTTCAGTTAGAATAATGAGAAACTGTAGAGCTGTCACTACCATTCAAATGAAATCAGTAATAACAAACTCCATCTTTCCACTGCAGGAAACACAGAAGCTGCATCTGAAGTGGCATTAGATGTATTTGCACAGACTGTTTGATGAAGCTGAGGTGCCATTAATGCATTTACACTGCAAAATTTCGAATGCATGAAAAATTGTATAAGATTAATGTTTTAAATATTTTTTAAACATACAAATAAGAAATGTTGGGGAAAATGCAATGATAGTTTTAAATATGAAACCAAACCAGTAGGTGGCGGCAAATGACAGTTTGAATGAGTGAGCCATTTAGTCCTTCAACAGATTCGTTCAAACGGCTGATTCATTTAGAAACGAGGCAAGTCACTACTGTCTTTATGAATGGGTTACTGAATCAATGACTAACTTGATTCGTTCAAAAACGTGGATTCATTCAGTAACGAAACACCGCTGTGTTGCTCGGAGACACAAAACAGTTCTGCTGTGGCTTTGATTGGAACAATTTTCATCAGCGAAATTGAGCAAAAACAGTCAATATTGTGTCTAAAATGTAAGTCACTTAATTTTAACTTCTTGTTTATTGAACTACTATTGTATAAATTCACATTGCAATCGTGCTGAAACATTTTGGTCGTGCAATGTTGCGTACCTACATTTTTTTTTTATTACCGCAGTATGCATCTAGAAATTTCTGTGTGTGCTGTTGAGCTCATTTGTTTTTATTTCTGCACAAGTCTCGCTCACACACTCACTCAGGCTGCGGCTGCGCAAGCCTCATCTTGCATGACAAATACATTATCGGCTACCGACCTGGCCGGTCGATCGGTGCATCTCTAGTTTTGTCAACTCTAAACCTACTCTGAAACTCTGAGTTTGTTCAGCTAGCTTCATGCAACAGGCCATTGAGCATTTAAACAAAAACAAAACACAATATTTAAGCACCTGAACATTTTAAACACTTCTACACTTCCCAAAATGTAAACAACAATCAATCACAAAACATCCACATGTACAAACATCTAAACCAGGGTTTCCCAAGAAAAGCTAATAATCATTAAAAAAAAAATGATTTCAATTTCTTATTTTTACATTTTAAATTTTAAAAAGAACCGTGAATCCTTTGGAAACCTAAAACAACTATAGTAATAATACACAGATGGGCTAAAATGTCACTCAGTGTCCAAAGACACAGCCCACATTACTGACCCTTATCTGAGGGGGCGACCGGTGCATCAACGGCTGAGAAAACTGAGAGCTTGGCCTCATCGATGTCCTGCTGGGTAAACTTTCCCGCTCGCGCCCACTCTACTCCGCCACGGAAAGCCGACAACGTCTGGGTGGAGTTCGGATCTCTGAGAGATTGCCATGATAAATCAGATAATAAAACATGATCAACTTGGAACTTAAACATCATTATATATGAAGGAAACACACTAATGGATACATTGTATCAGATCCAATGAAATGTGTAATATGTACCTATAGGAATAAAATGAGAACAGGCCGCCTCCTCCCATTCTAGCTCCGCCTCCATAAGCCCCACCCTTTTCTCTGATCTCTCCATGCAGGAACTTGGCAGTCATCATCCTTGCTAAAATACACAGACTGAGAGAGAACAACAGATGACAGATTGTGCATAAGCAAAGGACTGCATGATTAATCAAAATAAAACCATAATAGTGATATCATAATTTAATTCAATAAATATGTGCGTGTAAACTTGTAATGAGAATGAGCATAATGAACATTGTTTTCCAAGAGTGTGTTTGTTGTACCTGGCGTAATCGGCGTGTGTGAACGGGACGGCCCGCACACACTCGCTGACAAAGTTCACATTAAACGGAAGCTGGAAATACGTCTTCATCTGACAGGGTTTAAAATGAGGCTCCTGGCAGGATGAAGAGGGAGATCGGTGAGAACGCTACGGATCAATCAAACCTGAATGTTGCTGTAATGTTGCTGTAAACGCACTCACTGAGATAAGTTTCCGACTCGCAGATGATCCAGCTTGAGGATCTAGTGCTCTCTATGAGAGGAAAAACAAACAAATCAAAGCTTAACTGATTGTGAAAAGTTGTGTCTTCTAAAAAGAAAAGTGTGGCGTCTCACCTCCACAACGGTTGGTCTGACAGGTTTGCGCTCCTTCCTGTTGGCTGCTATATTACCTATAAACCTCTCCACCTCTCCAGCTGCTTCTGACATTTTCTGCGGCGTGGCGTTCACTGCACACCTGAAACCATAACATCATAATCACATTTAAATGTAAATTTATAGTCAAGTTATTTGTTAAAAATTTTATTTTGTTTATTCACTTTAAACATTTTTTTCTAATTCTTATTTTAGTTATGTAATGATATACGTATGATTATGAGTTTATGTAATGATATGGTATCGTCACTTATTATGGTTGAATAAAACTGAAAGTAAAACTAAAGCCATTAAAAGCTACTTGAAATAAAAACTAGCAAGTAGTTTTACTTTAATTTGATGTACTAAAAAAACAAACTTTAATATAAATTAACAAAAACTATATAGACATATATAAAAACCCCAAAACTATTAAGTTACAAAAACACACAATAAAATAACTAAAACAATTAAAATGAAAACACAAAGTATAAAAATAAAAACATTCAAAATATTAATAGCAAATAACACTGATCAGCATCAAAGGCTATATTCATGACAAATTCAGGAGTAATAATATTTAAAATAGTCAATTATTTAACAATACTATTTTTACAAACTAACAAAAAATGTTATATTGATATATAAATTATATATAGATATAAATATAACATTTATATACAACCTTTCAATTCGATATTTGATAAAAATTCTAATATTTTTTCATTAGAAACTTTTCCATTATGCCCATTAATGCAATTTCTGAGTAATAACATTTCCAAGTATAGTTTAAAGCAAGACATGCTAATGAAATATGTTTTCCAGTCAAGAAAGACCTACAAAAACCATGTAAAGGCACCTTTCAATAAATACACATGGGTAAGGCTTGTGACCAATTCTACATAATAAAACTTTCATTAGTTCATTTTTCACGTACCTCATGTTCTCAGGATTCAACAGGTGTCTCTTTATCCGGGGAAGTTTCCTCAAAACTGAAGTCAGATCAGTCATCTCAGCTATTCTTTTCATAAACTTCACCTGAAATTAAAATATAAATGTACAACAATTTATTCTACTCAAAGCTGTCAAAGACTGGAGATCAACATCCCAGCACTCACCTGGTCCATCCCGCTGAAGGCCTCCTGCAGGTCTGCTGTGGGAGTGAGGCTTCGAGCCGCACGCGTCATCGCGTACATGTGACCGGAGTACGAGATGCCATTGGACAGTTCCTGAGCTGACATCATGACCAGCACACGCAGACGCTGCTCGTCATCAAAACGAGGGCTGGAGATGTGCAGGACAGATTCTGCGTCAGTTTAAAATCATTCAGAGATTGAAACATTTATTTTTCTGTCTCTTTAAAAAAGACTAACCTGTTGAAAATGTCACTCCACAGCTGAAACATGTCAGGCAGATTCCTCTCCAGACAGGAAGATGACAGGATAATACCCTAAAAACATGAATAAAGAGAAAAGCATAGATTGCATACTTGCTCTAATGCAAGCACAAGCTCAAGCTCCACAACAATTCATAGTTTCAAACCTACAACCTTCTGGCTAGCAGTTCTGAGATTTTAGCTACTATATCAAATCACCCCCACTTTAAAAATGGATATGCATCATATTTATGTAAATTCACATGAAGGAGATACCTGCTCATACAGATCAAGGTCATCAGTGTCCGGTATGATCTGTGGAGATACAGACATCATATATATATATATATACACACACACACTATATACACAGAAGTGTGCAAAAGTCTCAGGCGTCTAGTATTTTCACCAACAAAAAATTCAGTTAGTTAGTTCAGTTAATAAGTCAGTTATTTCTATCTTTTGCTGTAGTGTGTCAGTAGGAAATATCAGTTTATAA
>NW_015660026.1:197776-209844 GCF_001515625.1 Sinocyclocheilus rhinocerous | reverse complement strand
ATATATATATATATATATATATATACACACACACACACTATATACACAGAAGTGTGCAAAAGTCTCAGGCGTCTAGTATTTTCACCAACAAAAAATTCAGTTAGTTAGTTCAGTTAATAAGTCAGTTATTTCTATCTTTTGCTGTAGTGTGTCAGTAGGAAATATCAGTTTATAAATATAAATATCTGACTTAAAACCATTTTCTTTTTGGTGAAAATACTAGACACCTAAGAATTTTTTTTTTTTGAAAAATTAATACTTTTATATGACAAGCATGCATTAAACTGATCAAAAGCAACATTAAGACATTTATAATGTTACAACATTTCAAATAACTGCAGCTCTTTTGATCTTTCTATTCAACAAAGAATCCCGAAAAAAATGTAGCATGGTTTCCACAAAAATATTAAGCAGCACAATGGTTTTTAACACTGATAATATGAAATGTTTCTTGTGCAGCAAATCAGCATATTAGAATGATTTCTGAAGGATCATGTGACACTGAAGACTGGAGTAATGATGCTGAAAATTCAGCTTTGCTTCACAGGAATAAATTACATTTTAAAATATATTACAATAGAAAACTTTATTATTATTACTTTAAACTGTAATAATATATTGCAACATTTCTGTACAGTATTTTTGATAAAAATGCAACCTTGCTGAGCATAAGAGACAAACGCATTTTACAAAATCTTACAGACCCCAAACTTTTGAACGGTAATGTAGGCTGCAGCCAATATTTTGTTACCTTTATTAAAAAAAAAAAAAAAAAAACTCCCTAACTACTTGAAAAGGTCTTATTAGACCATTATAGGAAGTGTTTCCAATTCACATAATCCCACACACACACAGATATATATGCATGTACATGTATAGAAACCTTTGAAAAACAAAAATTCAATTCAACTGGCATTTTACACTTTTGGCATTACATATTAAGTCATTACTTATTAACCATTTAAATTATTATTAAGTGTTATTTACTAGATTTGTGAACTAGATTTAGAAATAGTATAACAAACACAGATTTATAATGTGAAACCGCATAGCAGCAATTACGGCATAGTGTAAAAATAATTATCTGCATGTGCCAATATTGTACCAAATATGCATAATCCACACATCCATATACTGAATATATAACTGCATCTGTTCATAAGTAAAAATGTCTAACTGCTGGATGTCACATTTAACGTCACATTTAAAAAATATTAAATAATAAAAAACATTAAATAGTATATTCTCACATAGACTGGTCTTATTGAGTGTTGGTGGATATTATATAGTCCATGCTAAAGTATGTAGCAGTGATAAACCACAAATGTTTCATACTTTGTAATGACGCTGCAGATCAGAGGAACGTAGATCTTCAGGTCTTCAGGGAGGGAGTTGAGGTTGCACATGGCTCTGAAATACACCATGCCGTTGGTGGGCTGCTCACAGTACTGTACAGGTACACCGCCTAGACAGTAAATGTAGGAAATAGCTTTTTGCATCTATAATTTTAACTTTGAATGTGCTTGTTATATGTATGCATGTGCATTTCACCTGCAGTTCCCAGCTGTACAGGTGTGTAGGGAATGATCGGCTCGATGTCGGACACCTTTAATGCAGGTAGACAGGAAGCATCTTGAGCCGTGCTCTGAGCGGCCAACAGCTGCAAACCTGAAGCAACAACAACAACGACATTAAACCATCTACACAAGAGAAGGAGACTGATTATTCTGGTCCTTCCTGTGGTCTCATGATCACACCTTTCTCATAGATGTCTTTGTGGTCTGCATCGCTAAGGTTCTGTATCTTCTGATGGAGCTTCTGTTCCTCAGCTTCAGCCTGTTTCTCCAAGAAGCTCTCATCAGGACTCATGGTAAGGGTCAGTCGATGGGTGTTATCCTGAAACACATTACTTAATTGAGCAAACATGTACTAAAAAATTGCAATTATGAAACAAACATCTTGTTATAAATGCTGTTTTCTAAATCACTCCAACAATGACCACAATCATTTGTAATTTAGTTTGCTTTTTAATTGTATTATTCTGTTTTGCCATTTCCTATTTAGTTTAAACTCTTTGGTCCATTTTTTCAGTGTTTTCTAGTTTTAGGGTTCATTACCTTAAAATAGTGCTGGACTTTGTCCTGGAGGTAGCGAGGGTTCTCCTTCAAACACTGCCGGAATCTGGACACATTCTGACTGATCTTCAACAGCTGCACTGGATCACCGTCATGATTCCAACAGGATGCAATATACTGACAGACGGACAGACAGGCAGAGTTAATGTTATTATTATTATTTTGCAAGTTATATTTTTAGTAAGTGTGAAAATGTTTTTGAATGTTACCCTCAAATATCTAGTAAAATCTCCTAAAACCAACTTATAACTATCAAAAAATAAATAAATAAATAAATAAATAATAATAATAATAATAATAATAATACATAAAAAAAACTGGTAAATGTTCCAAAAATGTAAAAAATAAAAATAAAAATAAAAATATATATATATATATATTTTTTTTTAAAATTATTATTATTTAGAGTTTTCTGCCAGTGAGGTGCCACTCAAACAGACAGGAAGTGCAGTGCATCTGCTTGGCCATATCCATCTGACTGCTCTAATTCAATATGCTGCAGCAAAACCCAGCAGAGCTAAAGGTTAAAACCTTGTTGCCATTTTCATAGGAGAATACTGACCTAATACGGGCCAGAGGCACACGCTCTGCTCAAATGTCTGCTTCCTGTTGAGCTCATTTTGCTTTATTTGCAGTGGAAATAGAAATAACTGCTGCGGGCACTAAAAAGACAAAGGGCGGTTTTATTTTTAAAGGCCTTAAAGCAATAAAAGGAGGTCAAATCTATAACATTTAAAAACTATATATTTGTAATTACTTTTATTTTTAATAATTATTATTTATTTTTTTATTTTTTTTATTTATTATTATTTAGTTTTATTTTATTTATATTATACATTCTAATACTTTTATTGTTTTAGACTTTTAATGCTTCAACTAAAACTTTTAGTTTTAAAATTAAAGTTTCAATTTTAAAAAATTAAGTTTTATATCTAATATTAATTTTTTTATTCTAATTCAGCTTTATTTCAATTATCAAAACATTTTTAATAGTTTTCCTTAATTTTTAAGAACAACAATCATAGCTGTGGCTTAGTAGTTAGTGCTTGTGCAAAATAAAATAAAAATGTAAGCACACATTTTTGTGTATGTGTCAGGGTTATTATAGTTAACTAAAACAAAAAACAAAACTTAATTTAAAAAAAAGATTATATATATATACACACACACACACACACACACACATGTATACAAATACATATATATACACATACACACACACTTTTATTTTTGCTAGTTTCCAAGGTAACATTACTTGGTTTCATTTAGCTTAACTTAATGAACTAAAATTACAAATGAAATAAAAATGAATTAAATTATGAAAACTACATAGACATTAAAAAAAGACAAAGAAAAAAAACAAACAAACAAAAAAACAAACAAACAATAAAATTTCATACTAAATACTAAAACTTCAAAATCAAATTGAAAACAAAATATAAAAACTAATTTAAAACATTAATAAAAACTCTCAATGATACTAAAATAACACTAGTGGGTGTGTTTACTCACTGAAGCGAGAGCTAGACCAAAGCTGGTGGACTGATGTTTCATCTGAATCTCGATTTTATGCAGCAGAGCTTCAATCTGCTCCTCTTCAAAACCGGTTCTGAAACAGCAATTCATTTACATTTATTCATTTAGCAGGTGCTCTTATCTAAACTGATCATCAATTCAGATTCTCAGTCAATCCAGACATCTGTACTGTGCACTGGAAAAGCTTGATTTCATTTAAAACACCTCACTGCATTAAAGCAATAAAAACCCAGTCAACACTCACGCAATGATGTCATCGATGCTTTGAGCAATGATGTGTTTGACCGTCTCAGTGTCGTCCTCTGCCATGCCCTGAAGACCGATGGTGAAAGACGCTTGTCTAGTGCTGCCGTCAAACCTGCGTCAATCACACATTTATAAAGCTCCACTCTCAATAATCAAGAAGATGAACTGATTTGATAGTCTTGTCAAACAACGTACCCCACTGAAGAGGAGAAGTCAGAACCGATTTCGGGCTCGATCAGGGCTTTGTAGAAGGGAGAGTTTGGACCAGAGATCATCAGAGAGGAGAGGAGGCTCAGAATGAACGCCTCAAATGTGTCTGTGATGCTGAAACACATGCAGACAAGCAGTTAGACAGTTAAAACACAATTTTTAAAAAATGACAAACTGCGTGAATATTTGTCCACTCACTCTCCCAGCAGATAGCTCATGCAGAGCGTGTTTTGTTTCATGGGATCAGGAGCAAGTGCGTCAGGCCTGCAAGTCACATGATCCAATCTCTGAACAAAAACAAAACATGACAAACCTCACAAAGCTGTTTTTACAGTATGTTTGGACTGATTGTGTTGCATTTTCTGTAGTGATGGGCGCTTTCGAAACACTGCTTCATGAAGCTTTGAAACATTTACGGATCTTTTGTTTTGAATCACACATTCAGAGCTCGTTTTAAACTTGCCAAGTCACGTGATTCCAGCACATGAGGCTTCAATATGTCAAACTGTTTTGAACCTTGGTATTTGCAACATTTCTGAACCTTTTGTTTCAAATCAGTGGTTCGGAGCATGTTTTTAAACTTGCCAAGTCACTTGGTTTCAGCAAACAAGGCTTCATTACATCTTAGTTTTTTTAATCCTTGGTTTCGAAACACTTCCAAATCTTTTGTTTCAAATCAGTGATTTGAAACCTTGATTTCAAAACATTTATGAATCTGTTGGTTAAAATCAGTGGTTCAAACTTGCCAAGTCACGTGATTTTAACAAATGAGGCTTCATTACGTCATACAGTTTCAAACCTTGCTTTTCGAAACATTTCGAAATTCGAAGGGTTTGTCGCTAGAAAGATTTGGGTGAACTTATGAACAAGCACCAATGGTTTTACCTGAACTTGGGTCAGTATTATAACATAGGTTAGTTTTTTATTGATTTAATGAGTTTTAATACTCATGTCTGCAATGCATAATACAAAAAGGAGAATATTTATTTCCTTCTAATTGACCTAGTTTGTCTGCCTAATAGTACACAAAACAAGCAGTACAAAATAATATAAAAAAAAACCCCCACAAAGTTCAAGGAGCTTTCTTATTTAAGGGTCTTAAATATTTGAAAACGTGAAACTGGTTTGTAATAGGTGTAATTATACATGTTTGGGGGTTGTATTTATTTTCATTTTGTCCAGAGGGTACAGCCAGACTATCGTGTTTGAAATTCTAGCGCTGCGAAAAAAGTGAATCATTATGCGAAGCAATTGGTTCAACTAAATCAGTTTTAAAAAGCTTCATTTCTCCCGTCACTAATTCTCTGTGTTTATTATACTAGTCATTCTCATGTGCGTGTTGTTTAAACATACAGGTTTGTCCCAGTGTGTCTGAGGTGGAACTGCAGTGTTTGGTTCTGTTCTCTCGAATTTAGACAGAGCCTCTTCTTCTATCTGCTGCAGGTGCTGCTCCAGCGGTAAGTCCCCGTATGTGAAGAACCTGCAAAACACACAAACAACAGGCAATGATGAGCATCGTCTGCTTTCTGCACAGTCCTTTACTGATTCTGAGAGTGTACCGTGCATTGCTGGGGTGGTAGTGTGTGGCGTGGAAGTGTTTGAGCTGTTCCCAGGTCAGGTCAGGAATGGCTAGCGGTTCCCCTCCGGACACAACAGAGTATGTGTGATCCGGCAGGAGTTTATTCTGCAGGTGCTGAGCGTACAGACGCTCATTATCTGACTACACAAAAAAACACATACAAAAGTAACAGAGGAAACTGTTAGTCTTAAAACTCAAATCAATAGAAAAGTGGCATCTAGTAGCATTGTAACTCCTATTTTTAATAGGAGAAAAGGACAGATGCAGTGACATATTCAGTATATTGAAGTGTGCATTATGCATATTTAATACTATTATTATGCAGATATTTATTTTTACACTATGGCATAATGGCTGCTATGTTGCTGATATATATTATATACAAATATAAATATATATAGGAAACTTTTGGGATTTTGGTTTAACAGATCAATGCGAGTAATTTGGGAGTTTAAGAAAACATAATATTGGCTGATACCTACACTATCATTCAAAAGTTTAGGGTTGGTAAGATATGAATTTATTTGATCAAAAACAGTAAAAACAACAAAATTGTGAAAAATGATTACCATTTAAAATAACTGATTTCTATTTTAATATATTTTAAAACATTATCATTATCAATGTTAAGAACAGTTGTGCTGCTTAATATTTTGTGGAACCCATGATACATTTTTTCAGGATTCCTTGATGAATAGAATGTTCAAAAGAACAGTGTTTATTTGAAACAGAATTATTTTGTAAGATTATAAATGTCTTTAACTTTTGAGTCATTTAATGCACTATTTTCTGAACAAAAAGTATATAATTTCATTAAAAAAAAAAAAAAAACTTCACTGACCCCAAACTTTTGAACATTAGTGTATAATGTCACTTATATATCATGCATGTATCTCTGTGCATATCACCAATATATATATATTTTTTTAAATCAGAAGAGCACAGAAGAGTTTCCTTACAAATACTCCTTTCATCTCATTGAACACCACACCCTTGAACACCAGACGACTCGAGGGGTCTGTGGGGGTCTCGTGCTCCAGCCTCCAGCCCTCCTGCCTAAAAAAAAAAACATCAAATCCTTTTCAAAACCAATTCATGTGCCATGGAAAACATACACTATTTCAGTATGTTTCTGAGTCATGGCCTGTACCAGAAGTCTAGTTCTCTGAGACACGGGAAGAAGACAGCGTCCAGATAGACTGACAGAAGGTTCAATCAATAGAAAAGTGGCATCTAGTAGCATTGTAACTCCTATTTTTAATAGGAGAAAAGGACAGATGCAGTGACATACTCAGTATATTGAAGTGTGCATTATGCATATTTAATACTATTATTATGCAGATATTTATTTTTACACTATGGCATAATGGCTGCTATGTTGCTGCTATATGTATATTATAATTCTACAGAGTGTGTTTGGTTATACTTGTGATGGCCAAAATAATGGCTTATAATGTAATGACAAAAATGATAATTTAATGCACAAAAGAAAAAAATAACTGTTGACAGAAGGTTCTGGAAGTCTTTGGCATTCTGGGTGGAGAACGGGTACATCGTGTAATCACTCGCTGGTGAGAGAGATTGACATAATCAGAAATACAAATCACACACACACATACACTCACTTAAAACACAAACACCAGTGAAGGAAGTACCTGTGAAGGCATTCATGAAGGTGGAGAGCGAGCGATTGAGCATCTTAAAGAAGGGGTCTCTACAGGGGAAGCGCTGGGATCCACACAGAACGGTGTGCTCCAGAATGTGAGGAACACCAGTGCTGTCCATCGGCGTGGTACGAAACTGCACACTATAATAACACATGCAGAACAAACACTCAAAACAATATGTACATCATCGGGGCATACAATGGGTTTCAATTTAAAATCCTCAGATGTTTCAAAGCATTTGTGTCCATCAAACACTGTACCTAAAGAGGTTGTTGGAATCGTCTCGGGCTGCATGCAGATACTGAGCTCCTGTGGCATCATGGGAGAGTTTAACGGCTGTTAGGAACAAATCTGGCACTGCTGTTACCTAGAAAAATACAAAACATTTTCAGAAGTGCTGTAAACGTCTGGAGGACTATCGCTGGTGACTTAAATTTTTCCTAGTCTGACTGTAATAGTATAATAGCTTAGAACACAATTATCCCTATAAAGTCCACTGTATCATATTTGATATATGAATTTCTAAGGCCTCTAAATGATCAACATGATCAAAACTTGAAAAAAAAAAAAAAAAACGAACTGTTGTACACAATCTACTACATGCCTTCTGTTGTCCAATTGATAGTTTAATTTTACTGATTTACATTTAAATATCTTACTAAGACATATTATTGGGAAATACAGAGTGATATAGAGTGTTATACTGTTATAAAGATCTCATTGATTTACAAGCTATAAGAATTTCATCTTACTTTTTGGTCAAAGAAATAAAAGCAACTGCAGCAAACTGCATATTTCTGCTGAACTTGGGCCTCTGAATAAAATTGTCGTGTTTTTGTCCTTGTTGAGAACGAGCTCCATATTCTCACTATATCATAACTGAGCCATAAAAGCCTGATGTATTAAATATGATGCTCAACAACAAAACCATACACAAACTTTTTTGATTTTCTTGAAAATTTTGTTTAAAAGTTCAATAAACTTTTTCATTTAAAAAATTCATTTTTTTTTCTGAATGTAAGGCTACAGTATTAACTAAATCAAAACCACTCGAGGTTGTAAAATGCAGTGAATTTATCTTGGTTATAGAAACTCTCAGACTGCTTCACTGTGGGATGAGAAATAGAAATAGAAACATTATAGGCATTTTCGTGATTTGTTTACTTTTTCTTTACCTGTTTAACAGTGAACCCCTGGATCTTCTGTCCCACTGTGTACTGCAGTGCTCTCTCTACAGCAGAGCTGCCTCTCGACCTCCATGAGCTCTGGAAACTACAACCCCCTCATTCATCAGACTTACAGACCTCACTAATCAGCATGACTGAGCTTTTCCCAGAGGATTACATAATACATTTAAAAAAAATATCCAAAGTTATATCTATAAACATGATGACAATTAATAACAATGACCTGAACGATAAATTAATCCCAATTAAAATACTAACAACAGCCTGAAAAGGATCACGCATATATCTGACACCGAAGGACTGAAGTTTAATTCAACTGAACTGACAAGCGCAGTATTACTCACCTCAAATTCTTGAGTTTCGTAATGAATCCCTTGCTATGACGAAACATTTCTAGATGCTTAAATCTACTGTCTCTAATAATTACTGTGACTGCCGTACCAATTTAAAAGTTAAAACACATTATATGTGTGTTGCTAGATTCATGTTTCCGTTATGATTAAAGCTCTGCCCTTCCATGCCCCATCATGCTGTAAACGGCGCATGCGCACTAGACGTGACCACAACAGCAAACAACGATGCTTTTCATTGGCTGCACGATAAGAAGAGCGTAGTTGATTGATTAATACCGAGCCACTGCTTGTACATAATAAAAGTATGTCCACTTAAAATAAATAAATAAAATAAATTTGATCCTATAAAAATATTGTCTGGAAAAATATACATACTTGTAAAACAAAGGATAAAGAAATGCAGGATGCAGTTTTTATTTTTTATATTTGACCACTTCACCGAACACTTTTTATAATGACCGGCAGGTGTCAGTAGAAACAGAGCTCACTAAATAAAAAACAAGGGTCAAGTAGTTAGAAATGGAAGAAGCGCCTAAATAAACTTATATACATAAAATATATATATTCTGGAGGGAGTTTGTCCTTATCAAGAATTACCATGGATTATTCCCTGATTGTTGATGAATAGCTCATAATTGACTTTAAGAGAACCATTTTAAGGCACTGATGTAAAATTAACATATTAGTATATTATAGGTACATATTAGTACGTTTATGAAAGGTTTTTTTTTTATCTGCGAGTGTAATAAACAGCAATAAACACTTTTATCTCAAAGCTACATGGACACTTAGCTGCTCTGGATATAAACAAGTTAGCTGTGCAGTAAAGCAGAGTTTTCCGTGTGTTAATGCAAAGTGTTAGTTAGCAAAATATTATTTTTGATTTTGACTGATTTTGACATATATTCACTGCAATTTGCAAAGTCTGCAAATATGCTAACTTACATTCAGTACCAGACTTTCTGCCTTTTCAGTGCCTTTATAGCTATGCTTTAACTTGAACTGAATAAGTCAAATGTCACCAGCATAGGATAAAAAAATGCTATTACCCATGTTCTGCTGAAACTATATCTTTAGCAAGAAGGTGCAAAATCTGCAACACTGACACTCAGCGAATACATAGAAAACCAGCGGTGGCAGGTCTTTGGGATTTGCGTTCAGATGTGTCGCTTCATGTGCAAGGCCAGATGATCAGAACGAGAGAAACACCTGAAAATAAAACAAAAATGATTATGTATAGCTCAAAATCTGTTTGAAACACTGTGTCTGATAATACACACACTCACCTGTCGCAGTGGCTGCATTTGAAGGGTTTGACTCCGGTGTGTTTTCTGAAGTGCCTGGTCAGTTCATCACTTCGAGCGAAGCACCACTCACAGCCATTCCACGAACACCTGTATGGCTTCTCACCTGCAGGCAGCCAACAAACACACAACCGCACTTACTATTTAGGTCTTAATTAATGTTATATTTCACACATAACATGACACTAATTCAGGGTTGGCTAAACTGGGGTCTGACAATTAAATAAAAAATAAAATTAAATAGCTTAATAAATAAAATCAAGTAAAATCCCTTAAAGGTACAATATGTAAGTTTTCGCCGCTAGAGGGGGCGTATTCAAAACAAACAAAGAAACAAAGGCATAGTTTGATGACACCATGACTGAGTGTGGAATAATGGGAGTTGTCGTCTTCATCCCCACAGTCGATGCAATCCGATGGGACTCGGGCAGAAATCATGTTCATGGATGAGCTAATGTATTAAAGATTTATTAACATCGTAGTATGAAGCAGAGTGAGGCGGAAAGCCGTTGAAGTGAAATGAGGCCTGCTGAAGCAATTGCTACACACGGCTCAAAAGCAACGGAGCTTTTATTATGCCACACTTTAGGGTGCTCCGATTGATCGGCTACCGATCACTATCGGCTGATAATCATGTTGGGATGATTGATCAGCGGTCTCTAAAAAGGCCGATCTCAAGTTGATGACGCTGCCGTGAGAGGTTTGGCACAGCGGCACAGTCAGTCTCTGTCCGGCGCGGTTGAATAATTATAATGCTGAAGGTGAGGTAGCCTACTCACCTTCATATTTCTTCATTAAATAACTTATAAAGTAATTTGAAAACCTTGTGTGAGACGTAATTTCACAAACTTCGTGAGAGAATCGCGCGCTCTCTCTTTCTCTCTCAAAATACGCAAATGGCTTAAATCACCACACATCGCGTCTGTCTATAAGTGAGCTGCAAGCTGCACAGTTGACACAGGAATTGTCACTTGCACAATCGAGGCAGTGTCACATCGTCACTAAAGTTTATAAATTTCATTACTTTGTAATTCTTGCCAGTGTTTAACCATTCAGCGCTCGCGCGCTCTCCTGGAGACCGTGCACTCATGCACACTCGCAACGCACACACATAGGCTAATGCCAGGTTCACATTACTCCATTTGCAGTGCATACGTGGTGCGTATTTTTTCCGCGCTCATTTTAAAGGATTGCGTTCACCGCACAAGGTTGCGGTCCGGCAGTGCGCTCTAGGAGTGGTGCGTCTGCAGCAGTGCAGAGATCGTTTCCGCACCGAGTCGCTGCAAGCGCTGAATTAAAGTAACAGCGCATTGTTTGCAGTAAATATGAACATGGATTGACACGAAAATATAGTAATTACACCATAAATGCATATTATTAAAGTCAACACATATGGCTTTTTGGCTGGGTTTAAAGGGAAAGAGCACTTTTAGATAAACAAGGCAATAATAGATGGCACTCGTGGAGGTAGGAAAACAAAGTTCTTTATGAACCGCAGGATTGCTTGTAATAAAGATTTAAACGCAAAAGGAAAGGCAGTAGAGCTGACTATTTCTGTCAATGGTAAGTTTGTGATAACATAAGAAAAGTAGTGTAAATGTTTTGCCACTTGCTTGAGCAACTTAATATATAAATCGAGAAGTAAATGCAAAAGTAAAAAGCATTGAATAATGTGTTGCTTATATTTATTGTGTTTAAACATGTCTGTGAAAGATTGTATTACTGTACTGTGTAAAAAAAGAATTGCAATGCTGAAAAAGCATTTTCAGTGACAATGTTTGGATTTGAAATCAAAATAATGGATAAATGTTGTGTTCGTCGTAAACAGTCACGGATCACTAGCGGACTCCT
>NW_015660026.1:196980-197628 GCF_001515625.1 Sinocyclocheilus rhinocerous | reverse complement strand
GATTCCTCAGTGTTTGCTAAACGTTCTGTAATTTATTAGTCGGTATATAATACAGCATGTGGTGTATGCCATACCTCGTCTTATTCGTTTTTGTTAATAAACGTTTTGTAAGCTAGTTTGTCATTGTATCTTACTGTTTTATTGCTGTTATGCTTTTTAATTAAGAATAACAATGAATTAATCTTTTGTTTTAGTCTTAAAAAGTGAAATATGTATAGATGTATGTATGCAAATCAGACAATTATCTTTTCTTGTAAAACGTGACACCAAGATCGCGAATTCGAAAGTGAAAGCACCCGAAGCCCGGTTATAACATAAATAGGAACTCCCGTTCACAAAATTTAAATCACAAATCTGATGAAAGAAAAAGAAGGGGTTGAATGTTAACCACTTTCGTTTTCATATAACAATAAACTATGATAAAAGTTCACCAGCATGCATTGATTAATCCCTTCAAATGAAAATATTGCGACCAAATCATGTGCTGGTGTAACCAACTGAGAAAGTTAGTCGCAAAAGAGCGACCAGTGGGAAGAATGAGCCTGGGTGCAATTTTTGTCTGGGCCAAAAACCGGACCGAATTTGCATGCCCTGCTGTAAATTTTGACCGGTTGATGAAAAACAAGCTTATGTGGATTCTACACATTT
>NW_015660026.1:189755-196595 GCF_001515625.1 Sinocyclocheilus rhinocerous | reverse complement strand
TATATATATATATTCTTGAGGCCCAAACTAAAAAAAAAAATGGTGCACAGAAACAACAGAAGGCATGTAGTAGATTGTGTACAGCAGGTTTTCAGCAACGCTTTGATTATGTTGATCATTTAGAGGTCTTAAAATGTGCAAATTATGATATATTAGGTATTATATATTATATTAAGCATTAAAAATATGATACAGTAGGTTTATGGGGTCAAAAAAGCTAACATTTGAATAAAAACTATAATAGTTTATAAATAATACTAATAACGCTGATGCACTGAAACTGTGAATAGGAAACATTTACAGTTAGCCTACACATTAGGCAGACGCTTTTATCTGAAGCAACTTAAATTGCATTCAAAGCATGCTGTTATGATTTTGTGAAGGCTTTAAGAGTGGTTTTAAAAAAAAAATGCTTTGTAAGGCAGCCTATTGAAGCGACTTTCAACGTGATCCAAATGGGAGAAGTTTTGTTTCCCAAAGCTGAGAACACTGTTGTGGCAACAGTAAATTAAAATACAGGTTGGACTATAGACGCTCACACAGAAACTGCTTACCGGTGTGTGTGCGGTGATGTGCTTTCAGGTGAGAGCTCTTGGTGTACACCTTCCTGCAGCCGTTGAAGTAACAGCGATGAGCTCTCCTTCGTCCTTCAGATGACCCCTCACCTTTGATCTCATCCCCTCTCGCCCCTTCTGCATCTTCTTCGGAGGTTACGGGAAACAGCTCTAATTCAGCTTTTCCATAAGCGCCACCTGCTGTCAGCTAGTATATATAGACTTATATTTACATTCAGTCTGTATGCAGCAGTTTCATTGGTAATGTTATTGTTTTAGTGATTATGCAAACAAAAGGTCATTTTATTTGTTGTTTGTTGATTTTAAATGTAAAACTTGGTGAAATGATTTATGTGTCAGTACTTTTTGAACATTTCCAGCACATTTTAACAATACCGTGATTATACTGATAACCGTGATAATTTTGGTCACTATAATCGTGATAAGAAATTTTCATACCGTTACATCCCTAATTTTAATTAAAAAATATTACATATTGCACCTTTAATAAAAAAGCTATTTGTTAACCTGCATATCATGCGACCGTTAGCTGATATCAGAGGACCAGGAACATGCAAATGTGTTGTTAAATTATTGAAATATTAATCTCAGGGAATTCTTCAAGTAAGTATTTTAGGTCAAAGGGGTTCGTTTAACTGACAAAAACGTTTGAGAATCCATGGTGTCGGATTTTTGGGGGATTTAATTCTGTAGGTTTTTGAAACTTCGAATTTAGAAGACATCTAAAAGGCAACATGAACGCATACTAGTGAGAAAAAGAGATCAAACTTGGGTCACTCGGTACATAATCGTCACGTGCAACATGTTAGAGCACGTTCAAACCCGCAAGCCCACGTCTCCATGGTGTTCTCTGCTGTGATCTGGGTTCCTTTATGATCTTTATTAGTTCTTAGTAGAGTTTGCAAACATTCTTTAGATTGCATGCAAGATGAAGAGTGTGGGAACAGTTAGTAATCTAATATGTTCCTAGAGTGTATGACAGCAACATGAAGAATGAGCATTTCAGGAATGTAGGGAGTCACCAAACTGCATTTACACACACTCTTCAAACATTCGCCTCCAGAGGAGGAGGTCACACAGCCACCTCTGCATGCTAAATTTTCAAACAACAACAAGTGTGATGCAACAGCAGCGCTACATGGGAATGAATGCAAACTGTGCATGCACTGAAACATGTAGATTTACGCATTTGGCAGACACTTTTAAGCAATTACACGGCATTTAAAGCACACACTTATTGAGTTCATGCATTCCATGTAAAGCCTGACATATGAAATAATAGTACGAAAAATAAATTTTTTATGGAAATGTTTACTGAACCTTCAGACAAAAAAAACTTTCGCTTTAAGAGTGGTTTTAAAAAAAAAATGCTTTGTAAGGCAGCCTATTGAAGCGACTTTCAACGTGATCCAAATGGGAGAAGTTTTGTTTCCCAAAGCTGAGAACACTGTTGTGGCAACAGTAAATTAAAATACAGGTTGGACTATAGACGCTCACACAGAAACTGCTTACCGGTGTGTGTGCGGTGATGTGCTTTCAGGTGAGAGCTCTTGGTGTACACCTTCCTGCAGCCGTTGAAGTAACAGCGATGAGCTCTCCTTCGTCCTTCAGATGACCCCTCACCTTTGATCTCATCCCCTCTCGCCCCTTCTGCATCTTCTTTACCCTCCATGAGAGGGAGTGAGGGCGGCGTCGGGGGGGTGTGTGCGATTACATGCTGCTGCTCAGATACGCTGTGATCCAGTGGGTGTGTGAGCACATCAGCAGATGCAGTGATCTTCTTACAGCTGCCGAATGGCAAATGGGAAGCCGTAGCGATCCCGTCCTGCTTGGGGATGGAAGCTTCCGGCAGGGATGAGTTCGGTTCAGTCCCACAGCAGCGTAGAAACTGATTCCAAAGATTGTCAGACTTGCATACTGATCTCAGATCAGCTGCAGAGACGTAAGGCTCATTCTGCAGATAGCGCTCAAGCTCCAGACAAGTCTATAAGAGAGAATCAAGGGCAATCAAACACCAACCAGAATACTTTGCATGTAGGAAAAATTCTAAGATGAAATTCTGTCATTATTTCTTTCTTTCTTTCTTCTGTGGAACACTAAGTGTGAGGTTTAGCACAATATCAGTGATGCTCTTTTCTAAACGATTAAAGTAAATGGAAATGGACTCTGTTGCGCTCCAATAATGATATAAAGGTAACATAAAAGTAGTCCGTACTCAGATATCACTGAATAATGCTTTACATTTCTATATGTTCCTCACATGATACTTTATGGTGATTTTTGGTGCTGTACATTGTTTTGGAAAAGAGCAGCTCAGAGATTCAGTGTGGCACAGAAGAAAACATCAGTTTTGAAATGACATTAGCGTGTGTAAATGATGACAGAATTATTATTTTTGTGTGAACTTCATATTTAAAATATAACAGAAAAGCCTATGGCGGATTCTTTTGTGACACCTTATGCCATATAATGACACCATGCCACATTTTTCTAACCATGACTTTAAGCAATATGTCTACACGTAAAATTAGTAAAAAAAATAAATAAATAAATAAATAAACAATAGATAAATAAATGAGCAAGCCAGCCTACCTGGAGATATTAGTAAAAAAAAAAAAAAGAAAATTACAGAATCAATGTGACGCTTAAGACTAGGGTGAAAATTCACTATGCTAAAAAATGAGCATCATATGAATAGGCTAAATAACATTTAGAAATATATTCAAATAGAAAAGTGCTATTTGAAATTGTAATATTGCACAACATTACTATTTTTAACTGTAGTTTTGATTTTTTTTAAAAATACAGCCTTGGTGAGAATAAGAGACCTATATCTATAGGTATATAGATAAAATATATTTAAAGTATATTAAAATAGAAACTGTTATTTTAAATTGCAATAATAATTCACAAAATAACAAGGTTTTTTTTATGGTATTTTTGATCAAATAAGTACATCCTTGACGAGCACAAGAAACTTCGGTAAAAAATATTAAAACTCTTACTGATCCCAAACTTATGAACGGTAGTGTGCATGTATATATATATATATATATATATATATATATATATCAAAGTATTTGATGAATAAAGCTGGTGGTTTATATTACCTGTTGCCAGTACTCCTCTAGAGATGGTAATGCGGACAGGTATCCCGTGTCAAGGACACTCTGTAGCTCCTGGAAAATACTACACATGGGAATAACATCCATATTCCTCCCACACGCCCAGATCTGTCAAACCCAGCTGGAAATCCTGGAGAAGGCGCTTTCCCGCTGTCTTGCGGAGGTAAGGCAACAGTTTGTTTGTCTTTAGCGGACGCTCGGCTGCACAGAAGCGCTGCAAACTTCCAATTTCAAAACAAGCGAAACGCATTGAGTGACGTCACCAGCGGACAAATCAGAAGCGACCGGCTAGTGCCCCGCCCACCGTCTCAACTCCACCCAATGGGTGAGTCCGTCTGCCGATCTGGTTGAGGATTGGTCATCGGTATGTCCCTCTGTGTGATGATTGGTGGGTTGTAGTTGGCGCTATTTCTGGGGAGGTATATAAACATACCCCCTTCTTTGCAAATGAGGAAGTTGTGGTACTTGTACATATGTTTACGAGCATAGATGGCTGACTGTACTCTTCGGTCACTCTCTCTCTCTATATAAATACAGTATAGCCTACAATGTAAAAAATAAATCTGTAAAATAACATAAAAAGTACTTGCAGCTCATTACAACAAGTATGACTTTGTTAGCATGCAACATAAAGTCTTCTGAAGTAGCCTATTAGCTTTGTGAGAGGAAGAGACATTCACAGATAACCTTACCCACAAATGAGCTGGATAATTGAGACACTAATTCCAATGATTCTCCTTGAGTCTTGTGAACTGGATCAGTCTGATTCATGAACAAATCACTGAGACTAGGTGAAGTGGTTCCCTGAAAGGATATGACTCAATACAATTCAAATTTTAAATAGGCCTACAGGGTCACATACACTGCATTACTTCATGCAGTATAATGCAATACTGTAATTTTGCCTCGAAGTGTAATGTTCAGTTACTGTTCATCATCAGAGCAACAGTGGGAAACTAAACAATAATCAGTAGCTAACAAGTGAATAAATACATGGAGGGCATTTGAGTTAAATCAGATCTGAATCAATTTGTGATGTCTGTGTGTGTTATTGTGCTTTCCACACCTATAAAAGCCTTGGATTAGAAATACTGAGGTAAGGATTACTGAAAGTAAATACCTGGAAGCATGAAAACATAACTCTGTTATCCTGAGACCCATACATTTTTTACCTCTTAAAACCACTGTGACATGTCAGTCTGTGTTTACAATCATAACTTTCCCCCCTTTATCAAGACTGTGTGAATGGATAATGCACACATACACATGCACAAACATGCACGTACACACAGGCAGGGGAGTGTGTACAGTGGTGGTGACTCATATTTTCTGTGATTACACTCACACTGTTTGTATTCAGGCTAGCACACATGCTCTCATTCATTCCGTCAAAGGTAATATTTTGCAACATACTCGAAATCACAGAGATTATTTTCATGGTAATTCATGACTACATAGTAACAGACATCCACACAAACACAAATAAGTAGATGCCCACAAATGCACAATAAAAACAAATAAACACAGAATAAAATGAAAAATTATACAGTCATAAATGAAACATGGACAAAAAATTATTACAATTTAAACCCAATAACCAGCAAGCCTAAGCCTAAAATGTCAAAAGTAATCACACTACACAAATTGCACTACACAAACCCACAAAAAAAATTAAGTGTGATTTTGAGTACTACAAAGTTGTTTTGGCACATTGTAATTTGAAAAGGAAGTAAAAATAGATGATGTTGGAAGTGGCATAGAAAATGTGTGAAGAACAAGTTGTATGATGCTAAATATTCACAATCTATTTGTAATAATTTTACAAGCAATCCATTTCACTGAATCAATTCAAAACAAGATTCATTTGCGGCATCACACACAAATGTTCAAATCTCCATATGTGGTATTTTTTATACATAATGTTAATAATATAATATAATATTCCTTTTTTTTGTTATATGGTACATAAAAATAATCAGTTTTCTTATTTAGTTAGTGAAAAGTAGAGTGAAAACATGTTTTGGTTATTTTTACTGTATTTATTGCATTTAACATTTTTTAAATCTATTTGTCAATGCTTATTTGGTTAAACTGATTGGTCCTTCTAAGCCATTTCAGAGCAAATACACAAATATTGATCATGTGACTCAGTAAAAGACACACATCATTCAACATTAATGCCTAGGCTGAATCTCAAACACAAACACATTTGTTAACAAGAAGTCACCTCAGGGAAATTTTTATTGTGTTAGTGTGCCATTTTCCCATGATCCCTCATATTGAGCCTGATAAAACTCATTACTAATGAGATGGAACTTAATTGAAGTAAAGAAAAAAGATGTACAAGACATCACAGGTTTGAATACTCAGCAGGGTGTGTGACTAAATGTGAGAGCATATTGTTCTGTTACTATAAACTAGTGAGACTCTCACACGTGTGATTGAGAAATGTTCTTTATAAGGGATTGACATTGCAAAATTGATGACATTATGAATTTTGCATCATTATTGTATCTCGTTGTGTGGGCCTGGCATTGTGTTTGTTTTGTGATTTGTTTCTTTGTGGTTGTGTGGATGTCTGTGAAAGGAACTACAAAAATACCTTGAATGTGTGTATCTGCTCTGTTCCAGCTTGCTAACGTTATTATGTAATAATGTTTCAGCAAGTATATGCACACCTATACCTGGGAGCAGAGCTGGGTAATAACTGATTACATGTAATCTGGATTACGTAATCAGATTCCAAAAATGAACTACTTGTAATTCGATTTAAATTCATAGCTTTCTCTACTTCTGTTTTATCACGTGATAGAAAGTCTAAGGCCTTCTCATGCCGTACAGCTGGCCCATCTAATCTGCGGCCTATTATGCATCAAAACTAAGATTTCTGTAGAGACAAAAAGTAACGCCATCAAGTTAGCATTTCTAAACATTCGCTCACTAAAAAATCTAGGGATTTTCCCACCACCTCTATCCTTCAGACTCCCACTAAGCGGTGGAGGGTGAGAAGGAAGACAGGAACGCCCACTCCAGAGCCCGCTCCAGTCGGGGAGCTCACAGAGCCCACTCCAGAGCCCGCTCCAGTCCGGGAGCTCACAGAGCCCACTCCAGAGCCCGCTCCAGTCCGGGAGCTCACAGAG
>NW_015660026.1:186685-189028 GCF_001515625.1 Sinocyclocheilus rhinocerous | reverse complement strand
TCCGAACTGATTGCACTGTATTTTATGTATAATCATTTTCTATTTTTAACTGTTTTAAATTCATTTTAAATCCATTTTTAAATTATTTTCAAAGTTTTTAAATTCCTTGTTTTATTGTTGTGATAATTTTTTTATGATTATTTTACTTTCTTTTATGTAAAGCACTTTGAATTACCATTGTGTATGAAATGTGCTAAATAAAGTTAAATTTTTAAAATACTCGTATCAGACTATAGTTACTTTTATATGGATTACATGATTACATATTATTTACACAATACAAATATTTTATTCTGAATTTATTAAATCTTCCTAATTCCTCTTTTTCATCTTTTAAATTTTCCTTTCTAAAACCGCTTGTATACACTCAGAAAGTCTTCCAGTTTTGTGCACATTTACACAAAGACTAGTCACTTGTCAGGTGGCTACACAGCAACTTGACGTAATGTTTAATGCACGTCCTATTGTTGATAACAACAAATGGAATATGTTTTCTTACTCTTCGTATTTTTATATAACTATGGTACAAGATTATCTAAATTAATGTGATAAACGAGATAGGTCAAAAGTAATCTAAAAGTAGTCTGATTCTATTACCTAAAATATGTAATGGATTATGTTACTAACTACATTTTTTGTCATGTAATTTGGAAGCAGTTACGGATTACAATTTGTATAAGTAATCTATCCAGCTCTGCCTGGGAGCGTGTTAAATCTTGTTGTGTCATATCATACTGTACATTTTCCTTTCAAAGACTCATTTGTTATCAGACTAATAAAAGAAGTAAATAACAACCAGTCAAATGGAGAAAGAGAGAGTTACCATGAGTAAGTCCTCTTTTCAATGAGTCTAACAGAAGTGTGATATTCCAGCCGGGTTTATACAACCACCAGGGACAGTGAGCACAATTTTCAGATTAGTGTTAGAGCAGTTGTTGAGTGTTTGGATACATCCTTGAATTCAGTCAGTCCATTATACACACACATACAGCCACACACTTGAGCAGACTTGCTTAAAGGGGCGTTTTGTACTTTTAAAAAAAGTACATTCCTTTTTTGTAGCAACTGTTTTGTTTTGGAGGTAATTAGGCTGTTCCCAGAAGTAGATTTAAGCAAACTGTACATTACTAAAACTTGAGACATTCTCTTGTTCCGTTATTTTTCTAGATTTTAGAGCATCCACTGTAATAATAAATGTGGTTCCAGTCTGGGCTCGCCATCATACAACACACAGAACCAGTTAAGTTGCCTTTAGAGAAATACCTCCTTTTGTGATCTGAGGCTCCACATCTAGCAAAAGAAGATTGCGTGGATGTTTGAGAGCTAGAGGTGACTGTAATATAGGGACAGCTTAGGAAATGTGACGTGTGGTCTTCAGTTCGGCCAATGACTGTGTTTCAAAGTTTTAGTTCACTAGTTTCCATACTTTTTAGGTGATTGTCTCCTTTTATTCAACAATTTGTTTGATGCGTTTTAATAAAGCATCTTCCTATAATTCTCTCCCTGCTAATACACAATATGACAAGAAGGCCATTACTCTGAGAACAGCAGAGCAGACACTCCTTTAAAAAAATGGCAATTGCATGGACAATGCAACAACTGTATGTACTTTTGGAGTTTTTGGATTTTACAGCCCCCTACAGTTAAGTGTGTGGAATTCACTGTCGTAATTATATCTGCAGTAATTACATTTACATACAACCCTTTACATTTTTTTTTTCTGCCATAAAGCAATTCCCGCAATTTCGCTATTGCGAGAGAAAGGAAGAATTGTGAGATTTTTTTTTATTCCATGGTGGAAAAACAGGGGTGGGGGGGCATTCTGTATGCATAGAAATGCCTGAATTGTTTCCAAAATGTGCAGTAGCCCATACAAAAGGGCACACTGCTCTGGCTTCTGTATCCCACAATGCAATGCACTTGACTCAACCTTCTAAAAATCAACCTTCAACCTTCTAAAAATTTCTAGTGTAAACTGGAAGCAATATCAGCTGCATTAATTAAATACGCATTGATTGAACTGCCAAAAAATGATATCAAGATGCCGTTTGCATTATAAAAGCTTCCTTGTTGAAAAGATCTTTATGCTCTTTTATTTATTATTTATGTCCATTAAAAGTGCAATTTTAACTTAAGTAAAGTCTATGTCCTTAGTCAGATTAAACACCACACTGCATTTAACACAGGTGAAAATAAGGCTGCGAAAGATGTAAAGATGTCTTCATGATGTAGTTTGATGAAGTAGGCTAATTTTTCACGACTCAGAACTTTCAAAACTGTTTTATGAAGTTTTTGTCTACTGAAAGTATTTATCAGAAAGGTGTTTTTTCAGCTGAACAATCA
>NW_015660026.1:179185-181685 GCF_001515625.1 Sinocyclocheilus rhinocerous | reverse complement strand
AGAATCTACAAAGAGAACAGATTTAAAGAGGAAGAAGAAAGGAAAAGAATTCACATAGAGAAGCAAAATGCACAACATGAAAACAAGACAGTTAGTTAAACTGTTTCTATGGTTTATTAACAGAGATATTTTCATCATACAGAAAGATAGGTGCACATCACCTAAAACATTGTGAAGATTTTTCTTCTTCCATATGTCTACTGTAAAGCACTCGGTAAACTTTTTGTTTTAAAAGATGCCATCAAAATAAAGTTCTACATCTTATTTTCACCACCACAGAAGAGTATGCATTTTTTTTTACTTACGTTTTGAATTTTATTTGACAGGCATGAGAAATTATCAACAGATCTGTTAGGAATTGAACCTGACATACACTTAAAATCATAAAAGACAACAGTTTATTATTTGGCAAATGCAATTTACTTGCTGCTGATCAATAAAATCCATTTCAGTTTTTCTTTTCCACAGCTAAAAAGACACGTGTGCAAATGCATATGCATAGCTTTTCTGCAAATCATACAGTGTTTGTTAATGTATGAAGAAACTATACATTTTTCATTTTTCAACTCAATGTTTCAATGTCATTTTTCAATGTCTCTCCTACTGAAGCCAAAAGGATATAGAATATAAAGTATGTCTAAAATTTGGTTCACATGCAGAGCAAGAGCCACTGAATCAGGGGCATCGCTAAACCCTTTTTACTGGGGTACGAACCCCAGTGACATACAGTTAAATTTCTTGTCTGACAATGGAGATTACACTGACCTGAGAGTCATTTACCCTAATAATATTTCAGGCATCAAAAATGCATTTTCTGTCTGCTCTTTAGAATCAGATCTAGTGATGCCAGATTTGCAAATGAATCACTATTGATCTAATAGGCAGTGGTGCAATGGATCACAAAACTTGTACCATATTACAGTTTTTGAGTAATGGATTGGCTCGTTTTTCAAATCAGAAAAAAGACGAATAAAAAGTCGATGAATAAAGTTAAAAAGAACAGCATTTATTCAAAATAGAAATCTTTACTATCACTTTTTTTTCATAAATATAACATCTAACATATCAAGTAATAATATAATAATATTTCACAATATTAGTGTTTTAGTGTAGTTTTAATCAAATAAACGCATCCTTGATAAACATAAGAATCCTCTTTAAAAACATAAAAAAATCTTAACTGATCCCAAACTTTTGAAAGGTTGTGTATATTTTAAAATGTAATTTATTTCTGGGATTCAAAGCTGAAGGGCACATTAAATTGATCAAAAGTGACAGTAAAGACATTTATAATGTTACAAATGATTTCTATTTCAAATAAATGCTGTTCTTTTGAACTTTTCTATATCAAAGAATCCTGAAAAAATCTATCATGGTTTCCACAAAAATATTAAACAACACAACTCTTGGTAACACTTTATTTTACGGTGTCCGTTACAGATGTTACATGTACTTACTATAGTAGTAATAACAATAAATTATGCATAATTACATGCAACTAACCCTAAACCAAACCC
This sequence comes from Sinocyclocheilus rhinocerous, assembly GCF_001515625.1. Taxonomy (NCBI): domain Eukaryota; kingdom Metazoa; phylum Chordata; class Actinopteri; order Cypriniformes; family Cyprinidae; genus Sinocyclocheilus; species Sinocyclocheilus rhinocerous. The sequence goes on along the minus strand of NW_015660026.1, from coordinate 180,168 downwards.
GCATCCTAACCCTAACCATATAGTAATGTACATGTAGTTAATTAATATTACTCAGTACTTAAAGGTATAATCACACTGCAACAAGAACACCGTAAAATAAAGTGTAACCCAACTGCTCAGTTATTCCAAACTTCTGATTGGCAATGCAAATGTATTAATAAATGTAATAATATTAATTTAATAATAAAAAACAACACTTGACCCTTGAAGATTTGCACTCTTTATTTTATTTATATTCCAACTATTCCAACTATTCCATTATTTAAAAAAGAAGATCCTCTAACACCAGCATTCATATTATTTTTCTATTCTATTACTTGAAGATTTGCACTCTTTATTTTATTTATATTCCAACTATTCCATTATTTAAAAAAGAAGATCCTCTAACACCAGCATTCATATTCTTTTTCTATTCTATTATATTCTAGTCTATTCTATTCTACTTGTTTGCTTTTTATTTATTATAAAAAAAAACTTGCTACATGTACTGCGTTAGACTAACCAAGACTTACTGTATCATAGTACTTACATATTATTACTCTTTTGTTCGTTTTGATTGCTTATATTGTCCTCATTCGTAAGTCGCTTTGGATGAAAGCGTCTGCTAAATGACTAAATGTAAATGTGTGTGTATATATGAAGAGTTTGGTTTCAAAATGCGATAAACGCCATTTAAAAAAAAAAAAAGTATTTTCCGCCAAAATCAGTATTGTATCTGGTCGGTATTGAAAAGTCAAGCAAAGGAAAACCAGTCTCCTCTGGGCTTATATCGAAATCCTCCGGCATTTTTCTTTGTAAATCCTCGGTTTATACTTCTAATTCGTGACCGGCGTTTTGCTTTGTTCTCTCTCCGCATTTGTCACTAATCACGCAACACCAACGTGCTGCGTCATCCGCCGGAACTGCTTCAGTGGATGACAGTCAGCGGAAGTGAGAGAAAAATGTTTATTACATTTGAAATATGGATATTTTTCTTACAAAAA
>NW_015660026.1:171515-178173 GCF_001515625.1 Sinocyclocheilus rhinocerous | reverse complement strand
CATTCGATTATGAACGCGATATTGCGTAGCTTGTCAGTGTAAGTGTTTTTATTAATGCCATTAATGTTTTTGTTAATACAGCGTATAGCACTAGTCAACTAAATGAATGTAACATGGCAAAGATTAATGCACTTTTGGAAGTTGAATGTAAGGGAAATGTCATTTTGGAGTTTCTGTGGTTTAATGTGATATTGTTGTTCATGTATATTCATGATGAAATTTTCTTTTATTGTTGCAATTAATTTATAGCATTAACAAGATGACCCATTGAATTTTTTTTAATGTTATTACAACCTAAAGATGCTATGTGAAAGTTTGAAACAGAAAATAGTGGTTTTCATCTTGCCACTTTCTTGGTAAAGAAAACACATTTTTACTCAAATTAATCAAAATGGATTTATAGTGTTTTGGAACCAAACTCTTCATATATATTTCATATCATATATATTATACGTATTGCTACATTGTATTCCATATAAATCACTGTTTCTGAAGTAACTTAACACAGCTCCGCTTTGCGTCGGTTTGTTGTTGGCCTCCACGTCATGCATTAAAATCATTTAATGCACAGCTAGCCGTACATTATCCCTTACATACACACACAGTATATATATACACTGCCGTCAAAAGTTTGGGATTAGTAAGATTTTTAATGTTTTTTAATGGAGTCTCTTATGCTCATCAAGGCTGTATTTATTTGATCAAACATACAGAAAACAGTAATATTGTGAAATATTATTGCAATTTCTAATATTGGTTTCCTATTTTAATATACTTTAAAAATGTATGTATTTCTGTCAAGCAGCTCTGAATTTTCATCAGCCAGTCTTCAGTGACACATGATCCTTCAGAAATCATTCTAATATGCTGATTTATTATGTGTTGTGCTGCTTAATATTTTTTTGAACCTGTGATACTTTTTTCTTTGATTCTTTGATGAGTAAAAAGTACAAAAAAGCATATATTGAAAATAGAAATCTTTTCAAACAATATAAGTCTTTACGATCACTTTTTATCCATTTAACACATCCTTGCTGAATAAAATAATTCATTTATTTAAAAAAAGAAGAAAAAAAAATTATGACCCAAACATTTGAATAGTAGTGTATATCAAATTTATATTTTCAATAAACGCTGTTCTTTTTAACTTTTTTGTTCATCAAAGAATCCTGAAAAAAAGTATCACAGCCTCAAAAAAATATTAAGTTGATCCCAAAACTTGTTTTTTTTTTGATGGCCTGAAGACAGAAATGATCTGAATGCAGATTGGGAATGCAAAGAATCAGTAAAATTACATTCAAGAAACAAGGAAGCAAAAGCACCACAGACAAAGAGATAGAGGATCTAAATACAAAGAATCGCTGACAAGACTTTCAGGAAAAAGGAAGCAAAACTTGGATATTGTTACAGTGACACATGGGCGCAAGAATGAAAGTTTAAAGGGGTCATGAACTGCTATTTTTTTATAGTATTCTCTGAGGTTCACTTATAATGTTAGTTAGATTTTTTTTTTTTAATCACATTTTAGAACTAATAGGCTATTTTCTGTCCTGTTTTTGAGCCTCTGTCTGTTTTTATTGGCGGGCCACATTCAAGACTCACAAGCAAATGCCCACTGCTATGATTGGTTAACAGTTTTCGATTAAATAACAGATGGGCGCTGCTGTGACATACTCTAAAATCAATATGGGTAATTTGGGTTAAAAATGTATAAATACTCAGTATATATCAAACAATCTAGAACAGACAATCCAATAGTGGTAAAAACACATTTACTCACACTTATGTGTTGTGACATTACTGTTGGATCCAATATAGTCCGACTCAGCACTGCATCATCTTTTACTTTCAGTCTCTCTGAAAAGCCTGCATCATACGGTCTCGTTTAAAAATGAATCCGTATTAAAGTAAAGCAAGCAATCAAACAGTGTTTCACTGACACAATCTGGAGCTCTTTCCTAATTTGACCCTGTGTTTACACTGGATGTGAGCGGCACAACGTGACTATAAACATCAGAACCCATTTTAATCGGCGGTTCTGTCTACACTGGATGCGGCACTGGATTGACACAACAAATCCCAGACGTCCCGTTCTATTTCTGATGTACTCAAAGCATTCACGCAGCTTCTGAACTGAAAGAGAAATGGATTCACGACATGATGCTACAGAGCTCGCGTCCAATCTAGATACAGTGTAAGGATCACAAGGAAGACTATTTTTCACAACTTGGACTACACAGTGTCTTATAATCTTGTAATGACATCTATGTGGTTCTGTTGATGAAGTAATCCTGTGTTTGCATCTCTCTAGTTTTTTCTCTCCTCTACTACAAGCGCGTATCAGTGAGTGGGGCTAAAGAGGCAGTGATGTAGAAGTAGGTGTTGATCTACACAATGGGTGAATTCCAAATGGCTTTTTTGCGCCCTTGAAGGGCAATTCGGGAAGGGGACGCCATTTGTAGGGACGTTCCAAACGAAAGTGAACAACTGAATCCCTTCACGAAGGGCCCTTCCAGAAGTCCGTTAGCGAAGGGAACATGCTATAGTCACTTCACGGAAGTGATTTCCGTTTGTGATCATGTGATCTCAGGTTAGGGGATCTTGCGATGCATTTTAAAGCAGTAATACAAAATATTTTTTTGTCAGTGATAGAAATATGATTTAAGATGGTAGTGAAAGCAAGTTTAGGTTGAAAAAGTTTATTAGTAAAATAAGACAATTATACAAATGTTTGAATAAAATAATAATAAGAAGAAATATTTATTTGCAACAACTGATGGAGTGCTGAATGCACTTGACAGTTGCCTTGCATTGTCAAGGTAACATTTTGTCAATCATAACGATGCTGTTGGATTCAGGGCCATCCGTGAGTTACAGCAGATGATAATCTTTAAAATGTGTAGTGCTGCAAAAAAATCAAACATAAAAAATAGTTAGTAACCAAATTCATTGCTAATTAGTTGGAAATGGTGACATGCACTGAGCAGTACGCAAGACAGAACGCATTTGCAAAAAAGAGAAGAGATGCTGAACAAAAACACGACTAAACAAGTTGTCCAGAACACCAGATCATTTTAAAAACACCAAAAAGGGGACTCTAAGGTCCATCTAGTCCAGGTATTTTCGTTTTTTTTTTTTGTACTGTACGCATTGTTAATGTGAGGATATTTTAGGGCAATATAATTTGGGAGCCTTATCATTGTATCTTTTCGCATGTGCCAGGTAACAAATTATATACTGTATATATAATGTCCATCATGTCTTCCTATACAGTAATGTAGCATGTTCCAGTGCCAAATGAACAGGGAGGCCTGCACTCTCTACTTCAAAACAAAGCAGCAGAGATAACTGAGGAACCCAGGAAGACAGGAACATTTAAGATAAAGGCCAGGAGACTGCTTGTCAAAGTATGCGTCAATCACTTGGTTGAAAAGCATGGATTTTAAGTATATAAACCTAAAAAATATTGGACCACACTGAATTTACTCTATGGTCTTTGCCCTGTCAGATAACAGTTTTGATATTGTACATGCCTGGCTGGAATTCAGTGTCTGTGGATTTTGCTCTGTTCTGTTCTCAGGTACCCATCAATTGCTGAAAAGCTTGTTTTAGTCATCACTTTCCCATGTTTGTGTGTGAGCGTAAAATATGAGATGGATTTGTAAGCAATGTCTAATTAATGTCAAAAACAACCAAATGTGATTTGTGTAGATTAGAATACTGTTTGTTGCATTATTGTCAGGTGACCTTTAATTTTTCATGATATCCACTTCATTTTTTTAATGAGATGCGGCCATTTGTAAATGTGTTTGTGAACGGTTTAACAGTTTATGGCACTTTGTTATTCTTCTAGTTATTTACCCATAGGTGCTAATGAATCGAAAGTCTTGCACATTTATAAAAATAGCTTACTTCTGCATTGCAAAATAAGGTAGATACTAATTTACAACTTGTTACATCATAGAAATTATTTTAGTCTAACTTTTATCTCAAAGTATGTCCAACACCTACAATGCTGTTGGTTTTCAGTATTCTGGAAAAAAAAAAGTTATATTGTTGAAATCATTACTTTGTTCTTATTTTAGGAGCATTTTTATGATCCACATTCTGGATTCTTGGAAATGAGACTACGTAACTTTGGTGAAAACTAGAAGCAGGTCAGCATCATTACTCAAAGATTATCAAAGATAATCTGTGAGGCTTGACCAGGATCAGAACAGGACCAGCAGCATGTCCAGTGAGTGGATCAACTTTATTAAACAACTCAAGCCTTCTTCAGCGAACATATCTTCAATAAGAATATATTCTGAAAATGTTCCCCCTTTAAGCTCAATGTCGAGTTTGGAAAAATAACAAATGGAAAGACTGAGAAGTTGAAAGCTGAAGCTGCTGCATCTCTTATAGAGGGGATGGAAGACCAAACAGGTATGCATGTGTGAGTTAAAGGTGCAACAGGTGATTGTCTTCAGAAAATGTTTTTGTTATGCTGGTTGAAAGTCTCTTCACATCCCGATAGCAATCATTAAGTTAACGTTCACGCACGCTGTGCAGACAGAGCGAGAATGGCAGACAAACATCAACAAGCCGATCTTCCTTCATGGTATTGTACTTTTACTAACTGCACTATAAAGTTTTCTCACCGGTGAATGACACATGATGTAGTCCAGCGGTTCCCAATTCCAGTCCTCGGCGATTGCAGGGAGGGTGGGACGTTTGCTTTCAGTGCTATCAGGCTAAAGTTAGCATTTTCCAAGATCTCCTACTGCACCTTTAATGACTTACACACATCTCCAGTGTATAATTTGTTATAACAAATATATTTTCACTAAAAAATATATTTTCACTGAGGCAGTTGTGAGATGGCATCAGTGACTTAACCACAGCCAATCTACACTGGGAGTTCGAGCACAACATACATCAGACCATACTTCATTGCGAGGAATGACAGAGTGACCATTCCTGTGGATGAGGGCCTTACGTGTGCTGTGGACAAGCAATTCAAGCTACTCTGGGTGAAACTTGTCATGTCCACCACATCTGAGTTTCATCTTCACTTTCTATCTGAGAATGAGATGTCTAAAACTGAAACGCCACATTCTGTTCCCTCTTAAAACTGGCATTCCTACTTCCTATTCCTAAGCAGGCACGTGCACACATAGACATCAAAGGGGGCTTGAGCACCTGCCCTTTTTCTTCCTCGAGAGCAAGTGCCCTTTTTTCTGGGGAGTCCCTGTCAAACAAATAAAAAAAATCTAAATATCAGGTCAGGTCGGGAAATGGAGACTGTGAGCTCCGATGCGTTTCTCACCTCCGCGTCTTTGCGCAGGCGCACAGCACAGCACGATCGGCACATGCACATCACAGAACGGCAGAGAGCCTCCCTCCCTTTCCAGTTGTGTTTGTCTTGGTGTGGAGGTGAGTGGTGATGAACAAAAGGCAATAAGTCTAGTAGGTTAGACCAGTGCGCATTCTTTCACTGCATGATTCAGTTTATTAAAATGCATTTAGAATGATCACAAAATTCAAGATATGGGGGCAGAAATTTATATATTTATATAATTTCATATAGTTAATCAGTATCAGTGAAGACTGACGTTTTTTTCCACCAAAAAGCAGCATGATTACAATTTGATATTGATTTTATACAGCAGTTCAATAAACAAGAATTTCATATTAAGTCATGTATGTTTTAGACACAATATTACCTGTTTTTGCTCTATTTCGCCAACAAATATAAGTCCAATTTGCTCTCTGAGCAACATGACGGTGTTTCGTTCCTGAATGAATCAACCATTTAAATGATTCGGTTCAATCATATGATCCCTACACAGTGTTCATTGCTCCCTACTCCCTGAGCGGGGGAAATCCGTTGAAGTTTACTTCACTTTGGAACATGGGCTGGAATTGGGAACCGCTGATGTAGCCTATTGTAATGTTGTCTCTGGTGTTCTAGCCTGTGAGCGTAAATGCTTTCGGGGGGAGTGGCCTTGGACGGCGATTGCAGGGAGGGTGGGACGTTTGCTTTCAGTGCTATCAGGCTAAAGTTAGCATTTTCCAAGATCTCCTACTGCACCTTTAATGACTTACACACATCTCCAGTGTATAATTTGTTATAACAAATATATTTTCACTAAAAAATATATTTTCACTGAGGCAGTTGTGAGATGGCATCAGTGACTTAACCACAGCCAATCTACACTGGGAGTTCGAGCACAACATACATCAGACCATACTTCATTGCGAGGAATGACAGAGTGACCATTCCTGTGGATGAGGGCCTTACGTGTGCTGTGGACAAGCAATTCAAGCTACTCTGGGTGAAACTTGTCATGTCCACCACATCTGAGTTTCATCTTCACTTTCTATCTGAGAATGAGATGTCTAAAACTGAAACGCCACATTCTGTTCCCTCTTAAAACTGGCATTCCTACTTCCTATTCCTAAGCAGGCACGTGCACACATAGACATCAAAGGGGGCTTGAGCACCTGCCCTTTTTCTTCCTCGAGAGCAAGTGCCCTTTTTTCTGGGGAGTTTTTTTTTTTTTTTTAAATAAACGAATATATGTGTGCGTGTGTTTCTGTTTGCGCACAGCTGTCCCTGTCAAACAAATAAAAAAATCTAATCAGGTCGGGTCTGGAAGTGTTGAGACTCCGAGAC
>NW_015660026.1:170847-171312 GCF_001515625.1 Sinocyclocheilus rhinocerous | reverse complement strand
CAAGATATGGGGGCAGAAATGTATATATTTATATAATTTCATATAGTTAATCAGTATCACACGAAGACTTTATACAGCAGTTCAATAAACAAGAATTTCATATTAAGTCATGTATGTTTTAGACACAATATTACCTGTTTTTGCTCTATTTCGCCAACAAATATAAGTCCAATTTGCTCTCTGAGCAACATGACGGTGTTTCGTTCCTGAATGAATCAACCATTTAAATGATTCGGTTCAATCGCAATGAATTGCTTATTAACGGTGACTTGCTGCCGTCTACTGGCTGTTTTAATTTCACATTTAAAGTATCTTTAATTTTTTTTCAAATATCAAATATCAGTATTCAGCGTTTTATGTTTAAAATATCAAAACAGTATTAATGCATTTGTAACTGCAGGTTAAATGCATTCATGTCCTGCATTAAACAGTGTGTAAATGCATCTAAATTCCACTTCAGATGCA
>NW_015660026.1:162627-170816 GCF_001515625.1 Sinocyclocheilus rhinocerous | reverse complement strand
TTCAGTTTAAGAATTTGACTGAAAAGATGATGCACACTTTTAGAAAAAATGGCTTTATGAAGGTAAAAATGCCCATAAAAGGTAAAAATCAATTTAAACTTATTGGAAAAGATACATTTCTATCACTGCTGTGAACTGATCACCACAAAGAATATGCAGAATATCAAAAACTTTAGGAGTCAGTTGTCCACGGTAGTCCTTACGATACCAGCACACTAACACTCAGCAAAATATTGTCTAATTATCATTATCGATAAAATCCCAGAAAATATTGAGATATATTTTTGTCAATATCGCACTGCCCTAATATATTTAACGTTTCGTTTAGAAAAAAATTACAATAAATATGAGAAGTGCCCTTTTTTCCACTTGAGCCCCTGCCCCTCAAAATGTCTGTGCACGTCCCTGCTCCTAAGTGTTGCCTTTTTTGTGGCCCAAATGTATTCATCAAATACAACTATAGCAGATGTAACAAAAAGTATTACTTGTACACAATTACAATTTTACAATATTTCCAAGAGTGACTGTCACTGAGAAAAATTTCAAAATGTTTCTTAATATTTGTCTGATCTAAAATGTTTTCTTTAAATGCATCCAAAAGTATTTTTGAGATTAATTTTATCATCAGAAATGTTATCCACTAGTCTCATCTTGTTAACCATAAGTGTAATTGATGTTGGTAACAAGTTTTAATGGATACTGTTGTTAACAGTTAGTGCATTACAAATGCATTTGGGTTATGAAGCAAAATTAAAAATTTTCTATGTATTTTTTTTTATTGACTGTCATAGAGAGATTTAGAAAGATTTTGTTGTCTGATTTAAAACGTTTTATCTTTAAATCATCTGACTTTGAGATTAAGTTGATTATGTTGATCATATATTGATTATGTTGATTATGTTATGACAAAAGATATCCACTAGTCCTAATGTATGATTGTTTCAGTTTACCATAAATGTAGTTGATGTTGCTAACAGTTTTTAATATTTAGTATACTGTATTGTAGCAAATAGCTGTAGTGCATTACAAAGCATTTGTGCCATCTATCATCTTAAGCAGAATTTATGCAATTCAGATTTATAACATTTTTATGTGCCTGTGTGCATGCATTGTTCTCTACCTTGACAACATTTGGCCATAAACTAAATATATACCATTTTTTGCATCTTCCTGTTTTGATTTTGTAGAATTTCAAATACTAGTCATATTTTTTTGTTACATTAAAGCATTAATTAGCAGGGGAAGGGGACGTTGCTCAAAAGCACATCAATATCAGTCCATCACAACATCATAAGTCATTTAAGACATATATCTGAAAAATATGTTGCATGATTAAGTAAGCTGTTGTTTTGACCTACTAAAAAAACCCTAATCAGCCAGATCTTGTTTTGTGATGTAAATGCTAAAGGATGAATGACCAGCGTGTGCCTTTTAAGTAAAGTAAAAGTGGTGCTCTAAACTTACTGATAAACAAAATGAAGTACAGAAAGTACAGTTGTTATAAGTTCAATGTACACTCTAAAAAATGCTGGGTTGTTTCAACCCAACTTTGGCCATATTTGACCCAAAGTTGGGTTGAAACAACCCAGCATTTTTTAGAGTGTATGTATAAATCTGGCAATAAACATTACAATTATTTTTACACTGCAGGTGTTTTTTTTTTGTTTTTTTTAAGAAAACAAATACAGGCCTACAGCATTAATCTGTAGTATGGAGATTTAAAAGTTAAATAAAGCTAATTAAAAGTTTGACCAGATCAGATATTGCTCCATTTGAACTTGACTGACTAAATGTTTTTTTTTCAGTTGTTTTGTGAAATTATATAGCTGTGACTGTGAAATACAAAACATTTTGTTTCTGTTTGTACATAAAGCTCTTTATGTGCCTTGCCAGTTTTGTGTGCTTGCTTGGCCCTTTGTTGAGTTAAACAGTAAAGTGTGTTCAAGTGCCAGTTTTACACTTGTAAAAGAAATACTCTTTGAGAGAAGCAGTCAATTAGCGGAAGTTGAAAGAAGCTTGTTTCACATCTATTTCAGTTTTTATGAATGACCTTAACTATGAACTTTCAAATCCCTATTATTACTAACACTTGCAAACCATGCATCACCCACTGACCTGGCCCTGACAGAGACCTGGGTCAAACCAGAGGACACTGCTACAACACCTGCAGCACTCTCCAATAATTTCTCTTTTTTCCACACTCCCCATCTGACTGGAAGAGATGGAGGTACTGGTCTGCTTATCTCTAATGATTGGATATTTAACCCTTTACCATCTCTGGGTATCAACAGCTTCTTTGAATCACATTCAGTTACTATTACCCACCCTCTTAAAATCTATTTTGTATTTGTTTATCGACCCCCAGGTCCGCTAGGTAACTTCTTGGAGGAGTTAGATGTGTTGCTCTCAAACTTCCCTGAGGATGGTACTCCTTGGTTATGCTTGGAGACTTCAACGTCCACCTAGATAAACATCAAGCTGCAGACTTCCACATTCTGCTCGCCTCTTTTGATCACAAGCGAATGTTAACTGCGGCTACTCACAAATCAGGTAACCAACTGGACCTTATTTACACAAGCCACTCAGAGACAGATTAATGCATGGGCCTACCGGGCACGTGCCCAGGGCACATGTGCTGGTTACTCCACTGCACACCTCGGATAACTTCCTCCTCACTCTTAACCTCGACATGGTTCCTGACACAGCACATACTCCACATGTCACCTTTCGACGTTACCCATGCTCACACTCACCCTCTCAGCTATCTGGTACACTCTAAAAAATGCTGGGTTGTTTCAACCCAATGTTGGGTCAAATATGGACTAAGTGGTGTTTTGATGTATTTTAAAGAGTTGTCAGTCAAAATTAAAACTGCTGGATGATATATATTCTTCATTCTTTATGACAAACACTATAATGTGAATTACAGAATGTACAACGTTTTTAAAATGTATCAATTGCGGTGTACAGCGTTTATTATGAGGGGGTAGAATCCACAGCTCAGTACTCACTACTCAATACTCATGAGTACTTTTAAATAGGCTACTCTTTTACTCTTACTCAAGTAGTTTTTTGGACAAGTACTTTTACTCTACTCGCACTACATTTTTTGGAAGGTAATGGTACTTTTACTTGAGTATATTTTTTCAGTACTCTTTCCACCACTGCATATAGGGTTGGGCGATATACCGATTAACCGATAGAAATTTGTCAATTAGTAGAAATTTTTGTCTACCGTTTCTTATTGCGGTTTAAAAGAATAATGATTTTAAGCCGTTGAAATGCAATCAGCAGCGAAAGAGAGCTTATTTCGCTATATGTGTGTGCTGTCTGAGAGATGCGCGAATGTGAAGAAGGTGCTCATAGAGTGCAGGAGTATTGAGAAGTATTGAGGAGTTATTTTTGCCACTTTACAGGCCTTGAACGGTTAAATACACACACTTGTGTGTCAAAATGCCTGTCTTTGCAAGTATCCTCATAAAAACAGTAATTTAGGTCAAACAGCTGAGAAAGAAAACACATGTGTAACAGTATATTCGAACTGGGCAGCTCTTAAAAAGACAGCAGTCTAATATTCCTGTCTGTCATTCATGTAAATCAAACAACAAAAGAGAAAATCTCTCTCTACTCTTCACTAAATCACTTTTGTAACTTTAATATGAAGAAATATATATTTAATTTCACACAGTGACGAATATGCAGTGTTTTTATTTGATTACTTTATACAATGTATGTAGCATTTCTTATTTGTTCTACTATAGTTTTTTTGTCCTATTGCTAGTAATTAGTTTCTTATTCTTATTTAATCGCTGACTGTTAACTTGTCTTCAGTGAGCTTGAGTTTGTTTTTTTTTTATTTATGCTAGTATTAGTTTTTTTGTGATATTGACACTGTTGGCAAGAATTATAAAAATTCTATGGCATCAAAAATTTTGATATCATAAAGAGCTTATTTAAAGCAAAAATAACTATACTTTGATTATATATATATATATATATATATATGTTACCATGAAATAAAATTATTTACATCATGATATAAGATTTTGGTCATATCGCCCACACCTACACTCTAAAAAATGCTGGGTTGCTTCAACCCAACTTTAGGTCAAATATGGACTAATCCAACTGTTGGGTTAAATTTTTGTTGCATTTTTAAATTAACTTTTTAACCCAACAGTTGGGTTAGTCCATATTTGACTCAACATTGGGTTGAAACAACCCAGCATTTTTTAGAGTGTATGATTTCATCTTCACTTCCTCCCCTAAACTTTTCTCATCACATGATGCTAACAGTGCTACTGACACTCTCTGCTCCACTCTGATGTCTTGTAGACACAGTCTGCCCACTCTCTTCCATGCCAGCCCATACCACCCCTTCTGCACCTTGGCTATCTGATGTTCTTCGCGAGCATCGTTCTAATCTCAGGGCTGTAGAGAGGGTCTCAAACTAATCCTTTCCAATCATCCTACTACTTGTCTGCTTGATCCTATTCTATCTCATCTCCTTCAAGCCTTTTTCCTTCAGTTGTACCTGCACTCACTCACATCATTAACACATCCCTTCACAGTGGTGTCTTTCCCTCAGCATTTAAACAGGCCTGGATAATCCCACTACTAAAGAAACCCACTATTAATCCAGCACTTTAAGATAACTACAGACCAGTATACTTCTTCCTTTCTTTGCAAAAACACTTGAACGAGTGGTGTTCAACCAAGTCTTGGCCTTTCTCACACAAAACAACCTTCTGGACAGCAACCAGTCTGGCTTCAGAAGTGGACATTCAACCAAGACTGCCTTGCTCTCGGTTGCTGAAGCCCTAAGACAGGCAAGAACGGCTTCCAAATCTTCAATACTTATCTTGCTGGATCTGTCCGCTGCTTTTGACATGGTTAACCACCAGGTCCTCCTGTCAACCCTCATGGCAAGCGGCATCTAGTAACCACACTCCAGTGGTTCAAGTCTTACCTCTCAGATAGGTCCTTCAAGGTATCTTGGAGGGGTGAGGTGTCCAAGTCTCAATATCTAGCTACTGGGGTGCCTCAGAGCTCAGTTCTTGGACCACTTATCTTCTCTATCTACATGGCATCACTAGATTCTGTCATTCAGAAACATTGCTTTTCATATCACTGCTATGCTGATGACACTCAACTTTACCTCTCATTCCATCCTGATGATCTGACAATAGCTGCTTGCATCTCAGCCTAACAGACATTTCTTGCTGGATGAAGAACCATCACCTCCAGCTCAACCTTACCAAGAGAGAACTGCTTGTGATTTCAGCCAACTCAACACTTTTCACCCATCACTTTTTCATCACAATTTCTCCATCCAGCTAGGCGCATCAACCATAACACCTTCCAGGACAACCCTGGAGTTGTGACTGATGATCAGCTGATTTTCACAGACCACACTCTTATTTGATTTAGATTTGCCTTATACAACATTAGGAGGAAGATCAGGCCCTTTCTAGCAGAACACACAACTCCTTGTTCAAGCACTTGTTCTGCCCAGGCTTTGCAGCTAATCCAGAATGCGGCTGCAACAATAGTCTTTTTTTAAGAGTCGAAAAGAGCGCATGTCACACCTTTGTTCATCAATTTGCACTGGCTACCAACAGCTCCTCGTATAAAATTTAAGGCATTGATGTTTGCCTAAACAACCACTGGTTCTGCACCCCTTTACCTAAATTCACTACTTCAGACTTATGTGTCCTCCAGAATCTTATATATTTATTTATTTTTTTTATTTTTATTTTTTGATGGTCTGAGGAAAGATTAGAAATGCCCCTGATCTGAATGCAGATTGGGAATGTAAAGAATCAGTAAAATTATATATATATATATATATATATATATTAATAGATAGATAGATAGATAGATTGATTTTTTTGATGGTCTGAATGCTGATTGGGAATGTTAAGAATCAGTGAAATGACATTCAAGAAACAAGGAAGCAAAAGTACCCACAGACACAGAGCAAGTGGATCTAAATATAAAGAATCTGACATGACTTTCAGGAAAAAGGAAGCAAAACTTGGATACTGTTACACTGACACATGGGCTCAAAAATTAAACTTTAAATGTAGCTTTATGAAAGGAAGTAATGAAAACAGGATGCCAGTAATCAGCAAACATACAGGGATTTAAGAAAAAGATTTACACAGAAGCTGAAGGGGACGTTGCTCAAAAGCACATCAATATCAGTCCATCACAACATCACCAGTCCTTCAAGACATATAATAATAAAAAAAAAAAACTTAATCAGCCAGATCTTGTTTTGTGATGTAAATGCTAAAGGATGAATGACCAGCATGTGCCTTTTAAGTAAAGTAAAAGTGGTGCTCTGAATGTACTGAAAAACAAAATGAAGTACAGAAATGGTTGATATAAGTTCAATGGATGTAACCAAAAAATCTTGCAATAAACAGTTAAAATTATTTTTACACTACAGGTTTTTATTTATTTATTTATTAAGGCAAACAAATACAGGCATACAATTCCATGAATCTGTAGTATAGAGATTTAAAAGTTAACAAAAAATGAAAGCTAATTAAAATTTTGACCAGATCAGATATTGCTCCATTTAAACTTGACTATTTTTTTTAGTTGTTTTGTAAAATTATATAGCTGTGACTGAAATACAAAACATTTTGTTTCAGTTTGTACATAAAGCTCTTTGTACATGTAAAGACCTAGAAACCTTAGTTTACACTTAGTTTACATATATATATATATATATATATATATATTTATTTATTTATTTATTTATATGTATATATTATTGGTTTCCCGTCAGAGTACACACATCACTTTTAGGTCACGTCTACATAATTTTATTTTCTATTTGAGAATCACTTGTCCAATCACACTGTTTTAAGGTGTGGCCTTAATTCTATAAAACCCCCTGCACTCAGTTCACAATGATCAAGGTCTGAAACTTAGACTGAAAAGGACAAGACGGTACATACAAAAAGGTATGTACTATTAAACTATGTTATCTCTGAAATGCTATACTGGGGCATAAGTGCAATTAGGTCTCCCTTACATAGCATGCTCTAGTAATTGCTCAATAATTTCTCTATAGACTGCATAATTTTATTGATTTATTTTTTATTTTTGCAGGCGTTTATACAGGTGGAAAAAAATCCATCCAAGTTCAGGTATTTTTTTTTCTTCTGAAAACAAGCAACTTTTTTCTTTTTGTTAATTGAAGGTTAATCTTGAACACTTTTCACCATGCCCTCAACAATTATATTTACTACTGTAAAAATGCCCTTTATGTATAGCTTTTATCGTCTTACACTTGGCCTGATCTTTATACTTTAAATACTATCAAGGCTTATTTTGTCAACTTTTAGAAAGATGTCGGACTCGGAGACCATTGAACTGGCTTGTCTTGGCTGCCCTTTTCAATTAGGAATGCTTTATGACTGCCGAAGAGATTGCCTCATTCCAGGTAAAAAACATTTCCAAGATTTCAATTCGCTTAAATTATATGTATAACTAAACATGACATGCCGTGCCAATGTTACTGATTCTTCTGTCATGACGAAATAAACAAAAACTACACAAAAGTCAAAGTTTAGGCATTTAGATCAATAGTTAAATAGATCAATAGTTTTCGATTAGTTTCTGATGCAAAAGAATCATATTACAAGGACCATTTGCATTGTACTTATTTTTTGATGTATGTACATAGTAGTTAAGGCCACCTAATACAACGTGTGACCCAGTTCTTTCTGGTCCTTATACACCTGTCAGGATGATTTTTAAAATACAGTTAATTTAAAAATGGAAAATTATTTAAAAATGTAAATGTATACAAGTTTACACAACAGTTCTTTCTGGTTCTCGAATCTGATTGGCTGAGAGGTCTTTCCAAGCATGAGATATTCACACAATATCACCACGGGAGCCACTTCACCATTTGTTTCCTCCGCTTGCAGCACTTCAGCATTTCTCACAGTGAGTGTCATGGCGGATGCCCAAAATCCAATAAAATCTTACAAATAATACTGTTGCTGTGTCACAGAATGTACTTTTAAAAGTTTTTTTTAGGCGAGAATGTAGTCGTTTAGACTTCAAATATGTGGTTTGTTAATAAAGATAACACCTATTTGAAAATTTGTTTCAACGTTTTCGGAGATGTGAACTCCAGGGCGTCAGCGGGCGTTCAGCGCTCATGA
>NW_015660026.1:146186-162614 GCF_001515625.1 Sinocyclocheilus rhinocerous | reverse complement strand
CTTTCTGTTTCTGAAAGGTGTTTAAATTATTTAAACAGCCATTCAAATATTTGTATTTGCTATGATGTTCATCACAGAGCCAAATACTTCAATATTAAGACTTAATAGGCTATTTATTTTCTAACTTTTTTTTAACATTTTCGACAGCACTTTTTTTTTAAACAATTTCAATATCGTGATAATACCATATACCGTAATAAAAGCATTAGCAATTAATCGCAACATGAAAATTTGATACCGGCATATCCCTAATATATATATATATACTGTATATATAAAGTCCACGTGAATGTTGCCGACTTTATTTCAGTATAATGATATATTTCCAACTGAAACGGAATACTGAATAGAGGGCAGGGTTTTATTTTTGCGCTCCATCTCATACTTGCAGCAAACTAACAGTTGGAGGGGTGTGGTTAAGGATATCTCAATACTATGGGTGCTAACAAAATAAATACGCAATGGGTGCTAACAAAATGAATACTGTACATTTTGATTCCATGCAGACTTTAAGCTTTTGTACTTTTGACTGAATTGCTTAGAAACTTTATAATGGCTGTTGTTGTTTATTAAATATTATGGCTCAATAAATTATATTTTATGTAAATAGTAGAGCCCGACCGATATATCGTTTTGCCGATATTATCGGCCGATATGAGCCTGTCACCGATATATAGGTATCGGCAAATATGCCGCCGATATGAACATTTTTTTCAGAACATATAATGCAGATAAAATGCTTGAAATGGTGTAATTACTTAGTTTGTCCAGCAGAGCGCGCTCCATTGTTTGCTACTGGCGACCTGGATGACTGGATAGCTGGCTAATCAGAGCACACCTCGCTTTTCAGACCGATTAGTTTTGTAAAAATCGACGCGTTTCAAAAAGGCAGGGCATAGAGGAGAAACAATAATGTACAGTATGTGGAAAATAATGTGTTTTTTTAACTTTAAACCGCATAAACACATTTCATTACACCAAATACACAAAATAATGTTCTTTTTAGCAGCATCATATGACCCCTTTAAACTTTATGAAACTATAATGAATTTTCTGCATAGTTAATCTATTGAACCATTTACACAGATATTTTGGGGGGCATTTTTTTATGATTTTGGTTGGCATGTGTACACTTAAAGGCAATAATATGTAGGCTACTACAATAAAGAGGCAACTTAATTTTAACTGGAGAGCAATAAATAAAGTCATTTCATTCAACTTGACAAATGCTTTTAATATAATTTGGATATACATCTTGGGATTTTTAATGACCACAGAGAGTCAGGACCTCGGTTTAACGTCTCATCCGAAGGACTGTGCTTGTTGACAGTATAGTGTGTCCCTGTCACTATACTGGGGTGTTAGGACCCAAACAGACCACAAGGTGAGCACCCCCTGCTGGCCTCACTAACACCTCTTCCAGCAGCAACCTAGTTTTCCCAGGAGGTCTCCCATCCAGGTACTGACCAGGCTCAACCCTGCTTAGCTTCAGTGGGCAAACAGTCTTGGGCTGCATAGTGATATGGCTGCCAATAAAGTGTCAGCTTTCAAATTATATCATTTTTGTTAAAGAAATTCAAACAGTAAATACAGTTTTGTGGCTCTTTAATGTGTCGTGACAGAATGCCGTAGGTAATCACAGCATGCCGATATACAGCAATATTTCACGGCTATGAGTGTGATATTTCGTTTATACAACAGTTCAAAAGCAACGGAGTGTCTTTAAAAGCCCTCTTTTGTGCATAACTACTTCCTTCCGCCACGGATTCAAATCTCAGTTTCACAGTTTAACAGCAGAGCCCAAGCTGTTACTAATTCAAAAACGTCACTTTAGAACTAGTAACGATGGAACACTGAGTTGCTTCATTAAAAGCTTATTGTATTACTGTATTAAAAGCTGTATATTATGTAGAGTATTTTGAGAGAGAGAGATTGACTGAGCGAGTGTGATTACCTGCATCTGATACAGCATTCATTCTTCAGCTCAATCTCATATTCACAATAAAACATTAGTTTGAATATCCTCTGAGGAAAGCTATATCTTTGTCATACTATCCTTTCATCTGTTAAGGGGGAATTCCAATGACAACGCTGCTCGGTGCATTTGTTGGCTGCTTCTTACAAGCTGTTGTTGAAAGTAAAAATAACTTCCTTGTTTACAACAGCTTTTCAGTTTCTTTCAATATAAAAGTCTTTACTGCTGACTCGTAAAAACAGTCTCTTGTCGCCATCTAATAGCAGAACAATGTAACTAAAATCACCATCACAAACACACACACTGTTTCCCAATACTAAATACTATTATTAAATACTACTATTATTATTATTATAAAACATTATTTATTGAATAATAATATTTAATAAACAACAACAACAGCCATCATAAAAGTTGCTAGGCAATACAGTCAAAAGTACAAAGGCAGTGCTCTGAAATACAGCATTGAAGTTACATAAAATATAACGTAATGAGATTTTACCCTCAGCCAAAACTATTTGCTCTGGAACACATAATAGAGTAATGAGACCAAAGACTACACATGAGATTTACCCAAAACAAATTATATCTCATGTTTAACCACTATAGAGACATCAGCAAAATCGCACTGCGGCCACTGACACCCTGGAGCTCACATCTCCGAAAACTTAAGAAAATGTTTAAATAGATGTTATCTTTATTAACAAACCGCATATTTGAAGACTAAACAAGCGTTTTTTAAATTATTTTTTTAATTATTTTTTTCAAGGAATAACCCTCTGGGATGCTGAGATGCTGCAGAGGAATATTAATGTACGACCACAGCCAAACACTGACTTCAAAATTATTGCCACAGATTCAAGTGAAGACAAAGCCAGTGCTCTTAATGTCTCTGCATCTCTTGAAGCCAGCTTTCTGAGTGGAATGGTCAGTGTGAAAGGATCAGCAGACTATTTAAATGACAAGAAGGCATCGAAACTTCAGTCTCGAGTCACCTTACATTATCATACAACCTCACGCTTTGAGCAGTTAACTATGGAGCATCTTGGAGTAGGGAACGTAAAGCATTGCAATATATTTCAGGAGGGCTCGGCCACACATGTTGTTACGGCTCTACTGTATGGAGCTCAAGCATTCTTTATTTTTGATCGTGAGGTTTCGTCCAATGAAAACCATCAAAAGATACAAGGTGACCTCCAAGCATCAATCAAAAAGATACCTTTAATATCAGTAGAGGGCCAGGCATCTTTGAAAATGAATGAAATGGAACAAGAGAAAATTGACAAGTTCAGCTGCACTTTTCATGGAGATTTTGCTCTGGAAAACAATCCGGTCTCCTATATTGATGCCATCAAGGTGTACTCAGAGCTACCAAAACTGTTGGGAGAACATGGAGAGAATGCTGTGCCCATGACTGTGTGGCTTTACCCTCTGAAAAAACTAGATTCAGCAGCCGCTCAGTTAGTCAGGGAGATCAGTGTTAGCCTAATACGACGAGTCCAACGAATCATGGATGAGATGCATAACTGTGACATTCAATGTCAAGATCTGATGAGGGACAGTATTGCCATTCAATTTCCTGAAATCACAGCTAAGATCAGAAAATGTAAAGTCCTCTGTTCAGATTATAAAATAGTTTTTCAGAAACATCTCTGCAGGGTTCTTCCATCCATAAGGGGTGGAGGTAAAGAAGAACAGGAGCTTGTTGATGCCCTGAATGACAAAGAAAGATCCCCATTTCAGGGTGCTCTGGTAACCAAGTATCTAAATGAGCGAGAGCGAGAGATGAATGTTGTTAGATCGTACCTTGACATCATGAAAGATGTTCCTGTTCTTTCATCCAGCAACGAATTGGACAAAGTTGTCTTGAAGGCATCCAATAACTATGTGATAGCTTTTGCACTCACCTCCTTAAATGAAAAGCAACTGCACCTTTCAGACATGGAGAATTACCTGAAGGCACAATCTTGTAACAATGGAGAGCAAATAAGTTATGATCAAAACTCCTCAAAGAAGACAGGGAAATGGTTTTCATCAGGAGATGCAACTACATTGACCAGGGAAACCATACAGGCCTTCCTCGATTTCAAAGAAGCCAATAAAGGAAGAACGAACATTGAATTTTGCATTGCATCAATCCCAGATGAACTCAGCACTGCCTCTTCAATTCATGTTTATGAAAGAGGGCGACTCATCAGCTCACAGTATGAGCTTCCCTCAAAACCACCAATGCCGGTTTTCTTGAGTGCTGAGCATGACTGCATACATCTGCAAATCAAACCTCCTGACTGTGGTGTTAGCTGTGTGGACTTGTACTGTATTTCATATCAGTCTGCACAGAGCTCTGAATGGACAGAGATGTATACTGATGGGGTTTCAGATCAGGTCACCGTCAAGCAGTTAAAACCACACAAAGAGTATTGTTTTACCTGCAAGGCTGTGTGTCGTCCAGGAGTAAGTCTGACAAGTGACACAACATCACTCTTCAGGACTCGTCCATGTGCTCCTCCTGGAGCACCTACAGTGAAACAAGTAGAATCTGAGACTGCAACTGTAGTCTGGGATGTTCCTACATCTGTGGGGGAGGATGTTCTGGTCACTGGATACGTGTTGGAGTTCAGAGAATGCGCAAAGGATCAGGAAAATGAAAAGCCTTGGAAGTCTGTGAAATCTACGAACAGGGAGTGCACTCTTCAGGGACTGAAACAAGACACAGATTACACAGTCAGAGTTTTTGCAAACTGTGGTAATGATGGAGTGAGTCTCCCCAGTCCTGAAACTGTGTTTTCGGCCAGTTTTATGGGTAAAGAAACAAATAAGGATGGGAGTGGTTTGTTCTTGAATCAATCTTCACGAATAAAAAGGGGCAATCCATCAGTCCATTCACTGATACTACACCAAAAAATGGCAGAGAATGTAAGTTTTAATCAGTATGTTTTCGGAAGAAAAGTGGAGGATGTGAAAAACAAAGTAATTCTTCTTTTGGGATCAACAGGTGCAGGAAAAACCACACTCATCAATGTGATGGTCAATTACATACTAGGTGTAAAATGGCAGGATGCCTATCGCTTCAAACTAATCAATGAAGTGACCAATCGCACACAGGCTGAGAGTCAGACATCAATCGTCTCATCTTTTGAGCTGTACAATCAGCCTGGGTTTGAAATTCCCTACTCCCTCACAATTGTAGACACACCTGGATTTGGTGATACAAGAGGAATCGCCCACGATAAACTGATTACAGAGCAGATAAAAAGCTTTCTTTGTAGCCCTTTGGGAATCGATCACATTGATGCCGTCTGCTTCGTTGTCCAGGCCTCTCTTGCCCGCCTTAGTGCCAACCAGAGGTACATCTTTGACTCAGTTTTGTCCATTTTTGGCAAAGACATCGCAGAGAACATCCTAGTTTTAGTGACATTTGCAGATGGTAAAGACATCCCAGCTCTAGAAGCCATCAAAGCAGCAGAACTGCCCTGTCAAAAGAATAAAAAGGGACAACCCACCCATTTCAAGTTCAACAATTCATCTGTGTATGCTGACAAAAAAATAGAAGAGCCTACAACCTCCGACAACGATTTAGATGATAATGATGATGATGATGATGATGAGGGAGGAGATAAACTGACAGAGCTTGTCTGGGACAAAACCTTCAAACAGATGAAGGCTTTTTTCAAGACACTTGGGGCCATTGAAAGTAAAGATCTGACACTGACTATAAAGGTCTTGGAGGAACGAGAGCGTCTTGAGAAAGCCATGGCAAGTCTGACCCCTCAAATAACCGCTGGTCTCTCTAAATTGAGTGAAATAAAAAAATTCAAGCAATGTTTGGGAAGTGAGAGTGACAACATGGCACAAAATGAGAATTTTGAACAAGAGGTAGAGGTGATGAAAGCAAACAGAACCCCTGTGAACTGTTTTACCATGAATTGCAACACTTGCTTCTTCACATGTCACTCCAACTGCTTCCTCCCTGCAGAAGATGCTGTGCAAACTTGTGCTGTGATGGAGAATGACCACTGCATGATCTGCCCTGAAAACTGCCATTACTCTGCTCATTCAAGGGAAAATTTCATGTGGACATATGAAACAAAAATAGAGAAAAAAACCATTAAAGAGCTAAAAGATAACTTCATGGCTGCTAAAGGAAGGTTCATGGACTCAAAGCAAATGCTTGATGCACTTGAAAACGAACTCCATGGAATTGAGGACAAACTAATGAAGTTGATTAAATTGTCCTCTGATTGCCTAAGAAGACTAGATGAAATTGCACTGAAGTCAAAATCTCTCTCTACAGCCCAATATCTCGAAATCCTGATTAAAACCGAGAAAGAGGAGAGAAGTCCTGGCTTTGAGGACCGCATTGTTGGACTTGAGAAGATGAAACAAGAAACGCTTATCCTGGAAAAGATTGGTAAAGGAGAACGTTTGTTCGAAAAAGAACGCCAGATCATGGTGGAGAGAGAGAAGCGAATGAAGAATGTTGCCCTGAAAATTCTGAAAATAAAGAAAGCTGTTAGTGCCTTATAGCCACAGAGCAATCAGGAAACATACGATCAAAAGGATGCAAGTGCCTGACTCGATGGCCAGGAGATGTCCTCAACAAAATGAAAGCTGATTATTATAAGAGAATTAGGAAAAAGTTACATTTGCTTAACATGGTGTTGCTCAATAAACATGAATGCTTCATTTACACGTGCATCAAGAATAAAGAACATAAATAATACTGAATTTAAGAGTAATTTTAAGCTGGTTTTTGTCTCTTTAATAATGCAAAGTTTGTTTTTTAGCTTAAATGCTCTTCAAGTTACTTTGGATAAAAACATACTGCATGTAAATGTAAAAGAATGTATTGCCTTTGTGTTTAGTCTTCCGAAATCATGCAAACATTCAAATACTGTAAAATACAATACATTTCTATAAAAACAATGTATGATTTCATGATTTTCCTTCAAGTTTTCAAGAAATTAAGTTGTATTAGTATTGCTTAAAACAGTTTGATATTATGAAATATGGACTGTCCTTATGGTAGAGCAAATGTTCAATGTAACTTTAATAACAAAATCAACTTATGCTTATGGTCACAAACACACCGTAAAGTTTCAGGAGTGTTTATATAGGCTATGTATTTAAATACGGTTCAGAATCCCCCAAAGATGAAAATGATCTTATCATTTACTCACCTTCATGTCATACCTGATGTACATGACTTTCTTTCTTCAGATAAACACAAAGAAAATTTTTAGGAAAATAATTTATCTCTATGAGTCTATATATTGCAAGTGAATGGGTGGTACCCATTCACTTGGATTATGTGCATTACACAAAACTTCACACACCTTTCTTTGTGTTTATGTGAAGAAAGAAAGAGCAAATGATGAGAGAATTTTCATTTCCAGGTGGACTTTCCCTTTGA
This sequence comes from Sinocyclocheilus rhinocerous, assembly GCF_001515625.1. NCBI lineage: Eukaryota > Metazoa > Chordata > Actinopteri > Cypriniformes > Cyprinidae > Sinocyclocheilus > Sinocyclocheilus rhinocerous. Next base: position 155,226 of record NW_015660026.1, on the reverse strand, counting down.
GGAGCAGGCTTAGCATTTAACATGCTAATATGTTCTATTGCTCACTAACAGTTTGTTTGCTAGATAACTAGCTAGCTAATACTATGCTACAATTCAGTGAACTGACAAAAATATATAGAGATGAATACATGAAACCTGTTAGATAACCACTTAAAATCATTTTGAGACTGATTTGTTGACTTCAAAATAATGTAATTCAATGATGTTATGTGAACAAATAAATAAACAAAAAGAGACACACTATATGCATTACATATAAGATATTCTGAAATTAATGTAAATATTCTGATCTGATTATTATGAGAATATACTAAAAATGTAAAGGTATACAGAGTATCTTTGATCCATAAGAAAAAGTTAAAATAAAAAAAAGGGTTAACACTGTTTCGGTGAGAAAAAAATATTACTTTCCTGTATTTCAGTAAATAATTTTTTTTTTTTTAAATCTGAATGATGAAGAAAAATGAACTGCACAGTAGCTCAGTAGAACAATTCTTATTAGTGTATTATTATTATTTTCCTTTTACTTCAGTAGAAGTGGAACCATACATACCTGGGTCAATCCTGTTGTACAGTACCTTCTGAGATCTGAAAAATATAAATAAACACAGAATTATATGATTTTTTTTTTGTAATTTAAGTATTTCTGTAAAATTGTATGACAGATTTTATGCTTTGTCAAGAGAGGTAGCACTGAGTGTTTTAAAGTCAGACAAATCAACAAACAAATAATATTTTTCATAAGCTTACAAAATGAGACATTATAGTATTATTGACAAACAAATAATATTGTTTTTTTTAAACAACACTGTATACTATATAAAATACTATATAAATACGTTTTTTCTTAAACTAGCTCTAATGTTGTCCTCACCATCAGGGATTTAATCAGACCTTTTTTTCCCTGCAATACAATGTATTTCCTCAAGCGCACTGGCAGATGGCGACAAACTATTATCAGAGAGCTAGAAATGCAAACCAGCATCTGTTCACATAATGGGCAAACTGCATTTTGAGTCCTTGAAGAGCAGAAGAGAAACTGGTCATCGCTAATGAAACTGGTACATTTTTTTATGTTTATGTTTATTTTATTTAACCAGGAAGGTCCTATTGAGATAGACTATCTCTTCTACCAGGGAGTCCTGGTCAAGATGGGCAGCAGAAAATAAAAAAAAGTACATAACACCACACAATAAACAAACACAAAACACCAGTGTCTAAAAAACAACACAAATCCTAATCATCTATTTAAACATTTACACAGTTCCGTTAAAATTAAACTTTAAAAAAACATATTTTTAAACAAAGCAAGAGATGGTACAGATTCCATATGCAATATACCTTGAAGCTCATTCAATACACAATTAGAAAAAGCAGATCTACATTTCTCTGTATAAAAACTGGCATCTTAAGTAAAAGTCTGTCTGTTGATCTAGTATTATATATACTAGTACAATGTCAACAAACTCAATATACATTGCGGTTTTATTTATGCAAAAACATGTGATGGTCAAATTTTGCCATTTATGATCACATTATCCTGCGTGATGCATCCTCACAATCTGTTTTAAACAGTGTGGTACTACCTGAAATTTAAACCCATTTAAATCATCCTTACATGTTTTCATCTTTGTTTGTTATCAACATCACAAATCTAGCAAAGTTTATGTATATAATGGATTTTTTTTATTTATTATTATTATTTCTTTCTTTCTTTCTTTTTTTGTCATTGTTCAAGTCAAGTCAAGTCAAGTTTATTTGTACAGCGCTTTTCACGATACAAATCATTGCAAAGCAACTTTACAGCAAATTTAGTCCAGTCTAGAGGTCATGAATGCATGACCTAGCTTTCACCAGTTGGAAAAAACGATTTCCAACAATATCATTCCTCTGTGCTGTTAATATTAGTTACGGTGTGGACTCTGCTATTATTTAAAATTTAGAACGATTGAACATTCCTATGCGCCTACCTAAACTGAATTATTCTACTTACATTTAAGTCGAAACCAACCTCAACTTTGCTTCAAAATGCATCACAAGAACTCGTAACCCAAGATCATGTTTTATAGTACTCTTTAAACTATTTTATCAGATGACATGAACAGTAAAAGGTTGGTTACTTGCCATTAGAACATTATAACTTTTTTAAATGAATGCAAAACTACTTACAGTTGAAGCAACCTGGAGTAAAGTGTCTTGCTCCAGTGCATTATATATGATAAGGAAGTAGGGCTGCATTTTTCATCAGCTCTCTGGTTCCGGACCTGCTGAAGAGGCTTAGATAGAAACAAACTCAAGGTCACAGTCATGACAGGATGGTTCAGTCCAGACCATTTTTAGGCCACCACTTCATTCAAGATTTGACTTTGTGATGGGGTTTTCTCATTAAACTCCTGTGTTCCTAGTACATACTAAGGCTCTGATGGTGCTTGATTAGTTTAATCTCCAGCTGAAGTGCTGCACCACGTGCAGCCAGCCGCTCAATCACTTCAGCTTAATAAACAAGACCGCCAAACACAGGAAACATCCAATATAAACTCACTCGTTACAATGCCAACAGGGAAACCAGGCAGGAAATGTCTCATGAAGCTCATTCCCATCTGGCTTATGGATGTAAGCATATGATAAAGCTATTGGACATGTGGATCAAATTCTGTCAAATGATTATTAATCTTTACAACAATGAGGACATCATGAAATGTGAAACAGTTTGAGCAGAGATTGTCAGGAATGTATGTGACAGGACGGCGACGGCTCTACACTTTTTGAGAGGAGAGGAACAATTCCACAGGATATCTCAGAGATGGAATTCAAAATAAAAGAAAACAAACGGATGTAAAACTCATTGAATTGAAAAACCCAATGGAGAGAGAGACTAAATGGTCTATTCTGATGTGTATATTTGTTTGGGAATTTGAGGGATTATTTATTTTGGTTTGGTCAGGTCACATGTTGTCTGTCTTCCTGTTAGAAGCTGTTTCCTGAGGTGTTCATTGAGTCAAAATGTATTTCTAGTCCAAACAGAAAATGCACAGAGAACAGAGAGATGCCTTGTGCAGTCATGTTTTTCACTCTTCATATCGTCTCATCCTCTGTCTTTAGAGTTTTCATGTGTCTGCATGAATGCATTTACAAAATCTCCTTCTGATCCACTGCTGAAATGCATCAGATATTCAAAATCTCCTAACAGAAGAACAGATCAGCTGCAAGCAAACATCAAGTGGAAGTTTTTTGTTTTACTGTTGATAATAATGGGAGTTGCAAAAAAAAATTTAATACATAAATTTACCTTTAGAATTATTTCTTTGAAGTAAAAGATGACCTGAACGTGTTTTCATGAGTGTCACCCAAAAAAAATAAGAACAAGAAATCGCATGCAGAAACATAATATAGTATAATACTAATTTATAGGGGCTGTATTTATCATGGTGTACGACATTTTCTGCCAACAGGCTTCAATCCTTGGATGGCAACGTTATCTGTCCCTTTACCATCCAAATCCATCTCCTGTCACATATTTCAATCTTTCTCTCACTATCTGCTAAATTGCATTGGGAATCTCAGAGCATTTTGAATCCAGCAGGAGGAGGATGATATGCAGTCAGCTGGAGAACGGCTTCTTAGGTAGCAATATTTTAAAAAGATGAGGCTATCTCGTGCAGATATGCTGTGGAGATTTGCAGAATGTCATCTCACAGGTTTGGTGGAGAATTTAGATTTTGCATCTTCCTATCAGGAACTTGCAGACTGACACAACCATTTTTTTAGTGGAAGATGAGCAGTGGATTGGAAACATTTACTATCCATTCCTAAAAAAACCCCGTATAAATTAATAAGACAAAATGTTTGCAGAGATGACATTACATTGAGAGAGAGACAACATTGAGGAGCCAAAGAACTGAACCGTCCAGACTCCAGACATACAAAGAACATGCATGAAATATGTAGCAGTGCAAACATGAGGCTTGCAGTCTGTGTGTTTGTATGCCTCTGTGAATTCTAGCTAACACATGTTTGGGAAGAACAGATTCAGAGGTGAGTGAGAAATGACAGGGGGACTATTCAGATTTTACAGCATGTAGTGAAAAACATAATACATTTAAAAACCAAGCTGTTAGCACACATGCAAACACAAGCAGTTTCTTGTTTAACTAGAGTATAGCACTATAGCAATGCCAAGGTCATGGGTTCAGTACACACACACACACACACACACACACACACTACTGTTCAAAAGTTTGTGGAAAGTAAGATTTTTAAATTTATTTGAAATAAGTCTCTTATGCTCACCAAGGCTGCATATATTTGATCAAAATTTCACTAATAATATTGCTTACATTTCAATTTTACAATTTAAAATAACTTTATTTGAATATATTTTAAAATGTATTTTATTCCTGTGATGGCAAAGCTGGATTTTCAGCATCATTACTCCAGTCTTCAGCGTCACATCCTTCAGAAATCATTGGAATATGCTGATTTGCTGCTCAAGAAACATTTCTTATTATTATCATCAATTGAAAACAGTTTTTGCTGCTTAATATTTTTTTGTGGATTCTTTAATGAAATTATATATATTTTCATTTTTGTAGTTTTATATAAATTGTGTGCAGTTAAATTGTTATTTATAATGCATAAAACATCATGTAGTACAGTATGTATTTAACACTTGCTGCCGGCAATCATAGGTGAAAAGGGCTTTGAGACTATATTTATGTTTTCAGACAAAACAAAGTCTATTTTGAATATATGTTTAGATTAATAGACATATTACAAATGATTGCTTCTCATGTTTTCTCAGAGTTTCTGTGTAAGTATGGTTTGGATAACAGTGTCTGCTAAATGACTAACTAGGCCTACTTTTATAACAGTGCAGTCTCATTGGCTGAGAGGCCTACCATGTGTCAAATCACAATAATATAATTAAATAACTAGAAATAAATAATAAACCTTTACTATGCATTCACTATTCGACATGGATAAATGGTTGTCAACGGCATCGCTGAATAAGACAAATTCAGGCAGGATGCATATCGCTTCAAATTAATCAATGAAGTGACACTGATCGCACACAGGCCGAGAGTCAGACATCTAATGTCTCATCTTATGTGCTGTACAATCAGCCTGGCTTTCAATTCCCTATTCGCTCACAATCGTAGATACACCAAGATTTGGTGACACAAGAGGAATCGCATCGTAAACTGATAACAGAGCAGATCTGTATCTGTCATACGCGGATCCGTTCCGGCTGAAGGCGTATGACGTATGCGCAGTGCGCTTTGCAAATCTTCAGTTTGTGCTTCTAATTCGTGACCAGCGTTTTGTTTTTTTCTCTCTCCGCATTCGTCACTAATCACGCAACACCGCGCGTCTTACCTCATCCTCCGGAACTGCTTCAGTGGATGACAGTCAGCGGAAGTGAGAGAAAAGTGTTTATTACGTTTGAAATATGGATATTTTTCTTACAAAAACTCATGGATTCGCAACAGGGGGCCTTTATTCATCCCCCGGAGCCGTCTGCGGCACGTTTTATTATGAATGCGCGAGCTTTATTTGACGACTTGTGGACTGTTCAACTGCAACACCCACTGACTGCAATGATAGAGCTTGGAATAGCCAGGACAATTTTTAATATAACTCCGACTGGATTCGTCTGAAAGAAGAAAGTCATATACACCTAGGATGCTTCGAGGGTAAGTAAAACACAAGCTAATTTTCATTTTTGGGTGAACTAACCCTTTAAGAAGACTAGATGAAATTGCACTGAAGTCAAAATCTCTGTCCACAGCTGAATATCTTGAAATCCTGATCAAAACCGAGAAAGAGGAGAAAAGTCCTGGCTTTGCGGACCGCATTGTTGGACTCGAGAAAATGAAACAAGACACTCTTATCCTGGAAAAGATTGCTAAAGGAGAAAATTTGCTCAAAACAGAGTGTGGCATCATGGTGGAGAGAGAGAAGCAAATGAAGACTGCTGCCCTGAAAATTATGAAAATGAAGAAGGTTGTTAGTGCCTTTCAGTCACAGCGCAATCAAGGACCATACAATCAAAATGATGCAAGTGCTTGCCTTGATGGCCATGTGATGTCCTCAACAAAATGAAAGCTGATTAATTCAAAGAGAATCAGGAAAATTTAAAATTTGCTTATCATGATGTTGCTTAACAAACATTAATGCTTCATTAATGTATTGATCAAACTTGATCAAATTTAATATTAAGAATACTGCATTAAAGAGTAATTTAATGCTTGTATTTGTGCTTCGATGCTGCAAAGTCAAATTTCTCATGAATCCACAAGAAACAACATTATTAAGCTTCATGTAGCTCAACTAGCAGCAACAATGTAATTTTTTCCATCTTTGTGTTTAGTCTTCTGAAATCGTTCACACATTTAGAACCTACATTATTGACTATATCAATAAAAGGAAAAATTATGTGATCCTTCTCTCAGCTTAGATGCTGAGAAGGCTTTCGATTCTGTTGGTTGGGAATTTCTTTATTAAGTTATGGGTAGATTTGGGTTCAATAAAAAATGTATGTAATGTATAAAGACACTATACTCATCACCAACAGCTAGGATAAAAATTAATGGCAGTCTGTCTAATTCAATAGACAGGGTTGCCCCATCAGTCCTTCTCTTTTTATGTTTCCAGGGGTCACTCCGGAGGGTTTGAATAAGCGTGATAATTATCTCTTAACGATTTTTTTAGTTGCATGTAAGAAAGCAGTTACTAAATGTTGGCTCAAGAGAAGCCCTCCCTATATGGATCTTCTTCTAAGTATTGTCAGTCAAATATGCTCTATGGAAAAAAAATGACCTTCTCCCTTCAGTTACAGAAGAACAAAGGGGGAAATTATTGGAGGAAATGGGATTGTTATATACTTCAACAAGCAATGGCTAGACTTCCAAAGTGCACCTCAACTTCTATCTGTACCATGCGGTTCTTGATTTCCTGTAAGACCTCATGTAACTGTTGTTGTTAATTTTTTATTTTATTACTGCAATCTCTTTTTTTTTCTGTGAAGGTGAGTATCTTGTTGTAAATATTTTGGTTTACATTCTGTATTTGTGTGTACTAAAACAGAAAATCTGTCAAAAAATAAAGTATAAAAAACATTTAGAACCTGTAAAATACTATGAAATACTATAAAAACACAATATATGATTTCATGCACTTCCTTTAAACAACCAAAGCCAAAGTATAAGCATCAGCCACCTCACAGTTGACTGCCACAACTACTCTACTGAAAAAAATAAGATTGTAGTTTATTTAAAGTGCATTTTATATTGTCTAATTGAAAACAGTGGTTTGTAATTTATAATCAAGTTTTATTTGGTTTGACAAAAAGCAAATAATACCCCCTTAGAAAATTTTTTAATTAACATTTTTATTTAAATAGTAATTTTTAACTTGACATGTTGATGTGCAGAACTGTTAAGGGTATGGGTGAAATTATCTGAAAGTGAAATCTTCTGTCGACCAAAAAAGTGTCATTTAGAAAACTTAATCAGAAGTTTTTAATCAGAAACTCGTTCTGTAGGTCGGCCAAATATCTCAGAAGGATGAAAAGCTGGCAGTGTCATTATAAAACAAAATACTGAAATATTAAATAAAATATTTCAGAAAACATTCCTCTGCGAACTTTGTAGCATGGCAATCATCTTGAGTAGTTTGTAGATGTATGTTTGTGTTAGACAAGTGCTAGATAAAGCTTGTCTGTCTATTTAGTTAACATTAGTCCTAATTACCACCACAATACAGCTTTACAAATACACAAGTCACAAACATCTGCTGACAATTAGTGTGAGGTGGTTGTCAAACAGTGATTATCAGCCTCATTAAGGGGGAGGCGAATCTCATTATCAGTGTTTAGAGTCCTGACGACATAGATTAGTGTCGGGCAGTTTGAATCAACCCTCGCCCCTCGAACACACACACAAACACAGACCACACAGAGGGGTAATGAGTCCTGAATACACAACTCACTTGACCAATACGTCAGAGTAAACCTGAAAGCTTCATTCAATCAAACTCTTAAACAAACATCAATACCCTTCCAATGACATGACAGGATAATTTCATTATTTTAATGTCTTCAAATGCTATTTCACTACTTATTTGGGTTGATACAGTGTCCCTGGACTTTTTTTTTTTTAACTAACATCAAGATTTTATTTTAATATTTCTATGAACATATAAGACATATTTTAGTATCACTATTCCTCTAAAAGTTTTCCAAAATTTTAATCACCACTAGTTTATTTTAAATCATGCTGCTGTGTGACAAATTGATTTTTTAAGGAATACCTAATTCTCTGTAGTCAGTCAATTAAATTTGAGCTCATTAAAATAATATGCAACAAAACTATAAAAGACTTAGCAAATGCATTTTAAAATAGTTTGGAATGTACCATGAGACGCTGCAAGACTTGTCAAGTTTTCAAATGGATTTCATTGTACCTACCCAATTACTTGAGATGCAGAAAAATTGCTTATCAGTCAATTGCTTGGCATTGAAAATGGTCAACATGTGACCGAAACGTTTGCCTTGTTTCATTCAGTAAATTGCTTATATTGTTCTCATCTCGCTTGTGATGCTTTGATGTTTGAGTGTGCAAACTTTTTTCAAGCTCTTCACCTTTGGGTAACCTTTTTTGGTCTACGCACCTCAGTTGGATTTTTTTGAAGGCGCGGTGAGTCTCTGGCTGCTTATCAGTCAATTGTAAATAAATGTAAAATTGTAAAGCTGATTTCATAATATACAGTGCATCAAACACCAGAGGCGGACAGTATTGATGTATTTTTCCTCTGCTTTAAAAGTATACTTTTCAAGTGTCTGTACTTTATCAAAGTGTTTTTCTTTAGAAAACTTTACTTCACAACATTCTAAAGAATAATATTGTACTTTTTACTGCACTATGTTTCACATTAAATATCATTTAATACTTAATTACATCAGAAATCTATTACTTTCTTACTTTTACTCAAATAAAAGTAATTCAAATATTTACTTGAGTACAAGAAAGTACTAAATGTT
>NW_015660026.1:140886-146114 GCF_001515625.1 Sinocyclocheilus rhinocerous | reverse complement strand
CTTCCAAAAGAGGACGATATCCGCTTCGTCATGCTGAGGAAATACATCAACTTCACGCTGTGGATCGCTCACTCAAGCCCGTCGTGTGTGACGCTGTGTAACGCATTTTATGGAGGACTGTTTCCTGAACCTGCAGAGTAGCATACAATGGGTCTGTGCTCAAAGGCTGTTCTATAAAGTGGGGCAGTTCCAACTTTGCAAGGACAGTCTGGCGCTTCTGACTCACAGCCTGTAAGTAATTTTTTTATATTTAAAGAATTTGCCACTGATGATTCAAACACGAGTAGCGCTTGTTGTTTGTCGTTTCTCCGATCACAAATGCAGACATGGTTTTATGTTTACGCGGTGCGATACGCAACGCAACGCGTAAAAACACAGTATAAGTCATTATAATCAGTAATTATGTCCCCACTGGATGCAACAAATTCCTAATTTGTAATGGGTTTTATTGGTTTTCTCTCGCCGTGCCGGGAGACGGCATCACAGTGTGTTAAGGGGTGTAACATTTCCGTCACACGCTTGAGGTATTCAGCCAATCACAACGCACTGGATAGCTGGCCAATCAGCGCACACCTCGCTTTTCAGAACGATGAGCTTTGTAAAAATCGACGCGTTTCAGAAAGGCAGGGCATAGAGGAGAAACAATAATGTACATTATGTGGAAAATAATGTGTTTTTTAAACCTTAAACCACATAAACACATTGCATTACACCAAATACACAACATAATGTTCTTTTTAGCAACGTCTTATGACCCCTTTAAGTATTAAAGGTAAAACAATAAACAACTTTTATGTATGAAATGTAGTGCAGTAAAAAGTAAGACATTATGCTTTGGAATGTAGTGAAGTAAAGTTGTCCAAAGAAAAACACTCTGATAAACTAGATACTTTTCAAATTTACTTGAGTCAAGTAAAAATACTTCACTACTGTCCGCCTCTGTCAAACACCATTTCATCAGTAACTGAAAACAATGGCATGAAGAATATATAGAAGTAAGATCAAACTGTTTGATCAGTAGGCCTACATGGATGTGCAATATTTCAAATACGCCTACTATACTGCATAAACGCCTATGTCAGCGTTTCTTATATAATCTGTACTGCATCACGATTTCACTAGTTCAGCTTCTTATCTGCTAAAGTGTAATTTAAACATATGCCATTTACCGTTGAATTTATTTATCACTGATTCTCCAAACAGGCAGAAAATAAATGTTTAGATTTTTTAAGCTTCTACACATTAGCAGTACTGTATACAATAGGCCTACACATCCCACTAAATACTTCACAAATTTAGACCTCTTAAAGTCTTATATAAGTTACGTTACCTCAGGTTTCTCAAAGTACAGTACCAGTGCACTGTATACAGTGATGGTTTTAAATAATACTATAATACCGACTGATTATGGTATGAACGATTGTAAACAACAACATAATGCTACAATGGTTGTTTTGGTACTTTAAGTGCTTTTGTTTGTAGTGGTATTTTGATAGTATTTTGATCGTTAAGTGTCTTTACCTTCAGTATAGAGTAGGCCTAGTTCAGACGCCACACAGGCAGGTTTTGATCCTAAACTTTCTTCATCCCTGGCAAACTAGAGGAGTTTTTCTTTCACTTGTCTGTAGGTAAATATCCACTTCATCTAACACTCTCGTTTTCTGTGGGTTTCTTTCTGTTTAACATATTGAGAAACCTCGGCAAAGGATTCAGTGTGTGATCGGCTAGATGATTCAGACTGAACCACGAATCGATTCATTAACAGTTAGCCGTTTGTTAACCCCGTTTTCCGATTCAATGAGAAGAACCGACTCAAAAGAGTGACTCGTTCGCGAATCGGACATCTGATTACAAACAGTCGGCCTGTACGATATGACGTGGGCCTAAATATTGTCAGAGGAAAATCATCAACCTAATTTTATATTTTTACTTCCCAGCAGATTTCTGCGCGTGCGCCTTCCTCAGTAAATAGCGACACGTTTGGCTGGTTGGTGACATTACATTTGTTCTGAAAATTCTATCTATCTATCTATCTATCTGCACTTATTTTAAGGTTTGTTTTTAAGGTTTGTTCATTGTTTTGGAAAATAGCCTATTGCTGAACAATTGTAATAGTTTAAAAGTAGTTTTTTTAATTGCAAATGTTTGTATGAGTAAAGGAGTGTATGTGTGTGGTAGGGTGAAGGAGTATGTTTTGATTGACCTTTTGATGTTTAGTTTTCCTCAAAACAGTATAAAATTACCCTGCCCAACTTAAACTGAGTACACGGACACACACACACACACAAACCTGACGTGGACAAAATGTTCCACTCTTCTTGGTAATTCCTAATGTCCTGATTTTCTCATTATACGCCTTCACCAAATAATGAGTAGGCTATGTGTTGGCAGCGGTTAAAAGCATGTCCTTAGATTAACAAACTGACTGAGATTAGTTTGATTACATATATTAGCACAATTATGTGACAAATTAGACACACACATCATCTTAAATACAGAACATGGACGTACATTTTAAACAAGCATGTTTTTCGAAGCTATATGCTAAACCTATTGCAAAACAGACACAGTCTCAGTGTGTCTGGGCAGAGTGCCAGTGAGAAGCTATTGACCTGGGGGCCAGAAATAACCCAACACTTGTTAAACCTTCAAATGACTGTTAGTTTTCAATCAATAAAGCACAAGACATGGAAAATTTACTTTAACTGTTGGTTTGCCAACATTTGCATTTGACAGATGCTTTTATCCAAAGCAATTAGGGGGAACTATCTCAGCTGCATGTCCAATACATATTTTGTTGACATCAATCAAAAGAAGCTAAAAGATCAATCATTCAGTCCAAATGAATTCTCATGAGTCCACATCAAGAACAATCAATAGCCATTCACAGGTCAAGGTTGAGTATAGGTTGTTGTTCTACATTTGCTGAAATGCAAATTGCACTTGGTATTGTCTCCTACAATGCAATACACTTTCCATTTTCATAAAGGATGCAACCAAATATTTAAGACTGACAAATCGGTAAAAAAAAAAAAAGATTGATCAAACAATGAGGGACACACTCGTCCCCCTCTATGTGTATAGTGGTTATAGCCTTGGTTTACAATGTAATACAAACACTTTTTTTTTTATCATCTTTTTCTTGATACATTATTTAAACTACCAAAACTTAACATGGATTTGGATTTTTTTTTTTTTAATCCAAACAATATGACACACCATAACAGTACATACGCGATATTATAAAGTAAGCTGGTCATTCTACCAGAATAATCCTGACAAGGCTATCTCTGTCACCCTGAAATGGTTTACATACAATAGATATTTTTTGCATATTTTTATATTTTAAAAACCAGTTGTGTATACAATATTACATCCAGAACCATTTTTATAGTGTGAAGAACATTTTCTGAATCTAAAGAACCTTTTGTGCAATGGAAAGATTCCATGGATGTTAAAGGTTCCTCATAGAAACATGAACAACCTTATTTTTAAGAGTGTAGATAGTTAGAAAACATTTTAAAAACATTCCTCCACACAATATATTATGTCCTGCAGCGTAGAGATCCATCATAATACATTTAGTCTGCCTCTCTCTTCTTTTGGAAGAGTCAATCATGAAGGAAGATGTTTATTGCTCTAATTAAGCAGACACATTCACATATTCTTCTTCCATGCCATTTAACAGGCTTTAGAAAGGCAGCGAGAGATGGAGAGAAGGCTATTGTGGAGACATAAATGTGTCTGCCTGAATATGCTGCCTAATTATGTCCTTTGAGACCAGGACAAGAGGAGAGGGGAAGGAGAGAATGAAGAGGGGGAGAAGCAGGATGAGGAAGAGGGAGAGAGAGAATAGAGGGGGAGGAGAGACGTGAGTGCCTCGAGGAGTCTGAGAGACAGAGGTCTTAAGCCACAGATGAATGGAAGAAGACAAACTAAACAGACGTAAGAATGATGGAGAGAGAGAGTTGGGGGAGGGCCAGAGAGACAAAAAGAAAAAGAAAAGCTGTTGAGAGGAAGTAAAGAACACTAGATACACAAAAGAAAAACAAGAGCAATACTTTCAGTCAGCCTTTCTATTGTAACGTGGAGGACTGTATACAAGAGACTTAATGACAGACACACACACACACAATGTCTCATTTAGAGATTAACATTGAATGCAACATTTATTTATGAGGTATTTATATATTTTTCGTGCGGTTACTGCTGTAAAATGGTAAATACATGTAAATATTTTCAAAATACTGTATGTGTGTGTATTTATATATGCATAATAAATATACACAGTACACACTCATATTATGTAAACAAAAACCTCGGGATTAATCGTTTATACTCTGAAAAAAAAAATAGTGTAAGATTAATTTTGAAATAATTTTCACAAATAATTACAAAGACACAAACCACAATATTAACTATTTCTTAACATCCCTTTATTGACTTTAATATATTTAATATATAAAATATATATTTAATATAAAGTCAATCAAGTGATGTAAAATATGAGTCAAAAATAGCTCACCAAAAATGACAATTCTTTTTTTTTTTGAACACCAAAGATATATTGACGAAATATATTAATAAATGTCTCAATGTTTTTGACTCCAGTGTTCTTCATACTCTTTTTGTTCTGCAAAAGGAAGAATCTTATATAGGTTTGGAACCACTTAAGTGTGAGTATATTATGACAGAAATGTAATTTTTGGGTGAACTATCCCATTAAGACATTTCCATAAGAACTATCCCATTTAAAACATTTTTTTTTTTTTACAGAAAATTGGATTTAAAATGCAAAAACAATGTGGCATACTATTTAAATCTGTGCATATTGTGTACTTCACATACTACCTATCTTTTCTTCAAGTAATAGGTAGTATTCAGTAAGTATGCCATTCCAAACCTAGCCTCTCATATTCTCTCTCTCGGTATTAAAGGTGTCATATGATGTTGCTAAAAACAACATTATTTTGTGTATTTGGTGTAATGAAATCTGTTTATGCGGTTTAAGGTTAAAACAACACATTATTTTCCACATACTGTACATTATTGTTTCTCCTCTATGCCCCACCTTTCTGAAACGCGTCGATTTTTACAAAGCTCATCGGTCTGAAAAGCGAGGTGTGCTCTGATTGGCCAGCTATCCAGTGCGTTGTGATTGGCCGAACACCTCAAGCGTGTGACGGAAAAGTTACGCCCCTTACCATACTGTGATGCCCTGTCCGGCT
>NW_015660026.1:100747-140823 GCF_001515625.1 Sinocyclocheilus rhinocerous | reverse complement strand
ATCGTGACGTAGGTATGTGGGGGCGTGTTAGAACGAGCCGTTTTAGGTAAGCGTGGTTGACTTAACTTTTATAAAGAATATCTCTTTGGATTTGAGACTTTAGTCTTTGCAACTTTACAGATCTTCTTTATGCACCAAGAGCTTGTAACACTTCAAAGAGAAAGGAAAAATTTTAATCGCATCATATGACCCCTTTAAGGGCTACAACTGCATTTTTTCTAGGCTAATTAGATTTCTTCATGAGTGGCCCATATCATGCTTTCTCGGCCGAGGATGAACTGGACTCCTGGTGGTTAATGGTGAAGTGAGATTTTTTATTTACATTGCCATTATTTACTAACCTCATGTTGTTCCAAACTAGTATAGCCTTCTTCTTCAAAAAAAAAGAAGAAAAAAAACCCCAAGTTTTTTTGTAACACTTTATTTTAAGGTGTCCTTGTTACACGTTACATGTACTTACTACTATATAATAGCAATTAATTATGCATAAATACATGCAAGTAACCCTAAACCAAACCCTAATCCAAACCATATAGTAAGTACATGTAATTAATTAATAATACGTAATAAATGTATAATTACACTGTAACAACGACACCTTAAAATAAAGTGTAACTTTTTTGTTTTTAAATATTCAGAGAAATATCCTTGCCAGTTAATTTAATATAATGAAGAGAACTGGGGCTGAAAAGCTGCAAAGTGACAAATAGAAGTTGTCCACATGAGTTATGCACATAGTCTACAAGTGATCTCTCTCTCTCATTTTAGATAGAGATGTCAGTGTATTGCATGTTTTTTTTGGAAATCCCATAACAGTGTACATGTGTGTCTCAGACTAGACTGCTAGGTGCCGTCTAGGTGGGCTTGTTGCCATGGTGAAGAATCTGGTGAATGCATTTGAGAAAGGTAGAAGGGGGAAAAGGACAGATAAGATGTAGGAAGACTTTGACAGGAGCAAACATAACAGAGGATCACTGTTGCTTAATGTGGAATTGAGCCAGAGTTTGTGTGTGTGTGAAATTTATGGTCGTTTCGCGGTCTAAAATAGATGTGTTGTGTAGGTGTCATTTAGCCCTGTTTTATTAGAGTTTCTGATGAGGTCAACTTTGTTGTTTTAAGTCATTTTGAGTAAATGTTGCAAATACAATATCTCTATACAATATATATATATTTTTTTACAATTCTGTGAGTGTTTTGTGACACATTTCTATCTTGCTAGACTTAAAAATAAAGCTTCTTTATTGGCATCTGTGGCTCCTAGAAGAACATTTAATAGCCCTGGAACCTTTCATTTGCACAAAAGCTTCTTTAGAGTAGAAAAGCTTCTTCAGAATATTATGTTCTTCAAAAATGCTTCTTTTAAGAATTGTTCACTGAAAGGATATTTGGGAAACCCAAAATGGTTCTTCAATGGCATTGGTGTTAAAACCCCTTTTTGGAATCTTTATTTTTAAGAGTGTTTTTAAAGGGGTCATATGATGCGATTTCAATTTGTCCTTTCTCTTTGGAGTGTTACAAGCTCTTGGTGCGTTGTGAAAACGAAACTACTTTGTTTGGCCTTCCAAAAAAGGACGATATCCGCTTCGTTATGCCTCGAGCTGATCCGTGCTGGTCGAAATACATCAACTTCGCGCTGTGGATCGCCGGATCGCCGGATCGCCTTTCACCGTGGACGAAGCGGAGTCCAGCCCGGGGTCGTCACATGTGGTTGCCGCAAGCCCGCCGGCTGCTCCTTCGTCGAATGCGCCGGCCGCGCCGTTCTCTAGCCCGCCCGCCACCGCTCACTCTACTCGCCGGCCGCCACTCACTCTAGCCCGCTGTGTGTTTTGTTGTGAAAGCGAAACTACTTTGTTTGGTCTTCCAAAAGAGGACACGAATAATGTTCTTTTTAGCAACATCATATGACCCCTTTAAGATCAATAACTTTTGTTGTGGTATTCTTTATGCTGGAAGCATCTGCTATGTAAATAAATACATGTAAAGATTGTCACACTTTGTTCAGCTAATCAAAGGCTGTGTGTTTACAAGGCACATAGTTCCCACCCAGACAAACAATTCACAGTGTGACAGACAATAAGTCAATGAGATTGCTAATGACTTGCCATACACATCACATGAATGAATGAATATTTTCTTAAAGTGTCATTATATTTAAGTGTCATTAAGTATTCTGCATCAAGTACAAACATGCAGGTTATTCCGGAAATGCTTCCTGTGTGTGTGTGTGTGTGTGTGTGTGTAAGCCAGGTGGAAACTTGAGCTCATCTGTGTTTCTGATTAAGGGACTGGTCACACAGACACATTCTGACGGGAGAGTCAGACAAAGTAAATGCAGTGGCATTGGAGGCCAGTGTGCATCCAGACTCAAGGTATTATCATTACCTGGAGAAAGAGAGAGGAGAAAAAGTTGATGACTTGTGAGCCTATCTATGTTAATCAGTACAGGCCCTGTTAGGCTGCAAGACTCCAAAATATCCAAAATAACAGAGCACCAATAAAACCAATGAAGCTTTAGTTGGGAAGACTGGGACCACAAGTATAACCACAAAAAAATCCCTGGTTACATTTGATAGGTAGATCATCAAAGAATTGTCAGACTGGGGCAAGTTGTCACATGTCATTATAGTGTCATCATAATTTGTTGTCAAAACAATGGTTTGATATTTTGTATGTTACATGTTAGTTTTTCCGTATTTTACCAATCATTATGTTTAAAATTTGCATAAAAACCCATAATATATGATATGCACTGGCAGTTTCCCACTACAATTTACCTCACACAAGTGAAAAGTCTAAATATCTTAAATGAACTGTATTCTCTGCAATAATGGCTTTTTTTTGGAGCCAAATATTTAAGGTTTGTGGCTATAGAAAAATGAACTTTCATAAATGAACCTACACTAATATTCACTGGAGAAAAAGTGTTCAACTTCGTAAACTAGCACCGGTCTCCCCTACTTCTCTCTATAAATAGCCTAATTCAATTTGTTTTGGACTTGTACCAACTAATTAGCAGACTTAAAGAACGTGTGTTTGTATGCATTGTATCCGCAGTCTGTTACACACAGGAACCCCAGTGCATTCACGCTTGCACCACCCAGCTTGTCCCGGCTTGTTCGGTAATTGCCCCCCGCCGAGGCGCTAAACGGAACATCAGCGACGCAATTATAGCGAACAAGAAGCTCGCAGCGCGCGACAGCCCTCCACCCGCGCGCGCTGTCAACAAGCGCACATTCACACGCTGAGAAGTCGCTCGTGTCTGAATTGCGTTTAGTGGCCCCAAAAGTATGGGATTACATCTCTGCCACAATTCTGCGCGCGAAAGATCATATTTTGAGCGCGCAAAAGTGCGTTTTGTACGCGCGCGAACTGAGTTTTGTGGAGAAAATGTTTGACTCGCAAAGAAAAAAGTATATCGAGCGCACGAAAATCAATTTTGCATTTAAAATAAGTTTTTGGATGTGTGCAGACCTTCTCTTTTGCGAGTGCAACGTTTCACTAGCTTGCCAACCGATGCCCGCCCTCAGTGCTCTCTAAATGCCAACAGCTGCTTGCTCAGCACAACACAGCATTACAATATGCCATAATTCCAGCCAATCAGAGACGGAGGCTGATAAATTCTGATTGGCTGCCTTGACAACCACTCACAATATTTCTTGCATTACCTCGACAGCAGAAGCGGAAAAATACAGTGCATGCATAATTATTATGCAAGTTGATATTCTGATTATATTTTTTTCCAAGCACATTTGACCAATTCCAAACGACATCAATCTTAATAACTACTATTAATCTTGTATTTAATCATTTATAATTGATATATAATTATTCATGAAGGCTGGAAGTGAAAAATGTATTATATTCAGGTGTGCATAATTACTAAGCAGATTTTCTTTTACAGATAAAATTAGCCAAAAAAAAAGAGATTCCAATAATATATAGATTATAAATGATTAAATACAAGATTAATAGTACCGGTAGTTATTAAGATTGATGTTGTTTGGAATTGGTAAAATGTGCTTGGAAAAAAATATAATCAGAATATCAACTTGCATAATAATTATGCATGCACTGTATTTTTCCTCTTCTGCTGTCGAGATAATGCAAGAAATGTTGTGAATGGTTGTCAAGGCAGCCAATAAGAATTTAGCAGCCTCGTCTCTGATTGGCTGGAATTATGGCACATTGTAACGCTGGGTTGTGTTGAGCAAGCGTGCCGTTGGCATTTAGAGAGCACTGAGGGCGGGCATCAAAGGAGCAAGATAGTGAAACGTTGCACGCGCAAAAGAGAAGGTCTGCACACATCCAAAAACGTATTTTAAATGCAAAATTGATTTAGATTAATAGTAGTTATAATTATTGGTAAAATGTGCTTGGAAAAAAATATGATCAGAATATCAACTTGCATAACAATTACGCATGCACTGTATTTTTCTTCTTCTGCTGTCGAGGTAAATGCAAGGAATGTTGTGATTGGTTGTCAAGGCAGCCAATCAGAATTTAGCATCCTCGTCTCTGATTGGCTGGAATTATGGCACATTGTAACGCTGGGTTGTGTTGAGCAAGCGTGCCGTTGGCATTTAGAGAGCACTGAGGGCGGGCATCAAAGGAGCAAGATAGTGAAACGTTGCACGCGCAAAAGAGAAGGTCTGCACACATCCAAAAACTTATTTTAAATGCAAAATTGATTTTCGTGCACTCGAAATACTTTTGTCTTTGCGAAACGAACATTATCTGAACAAAACTCAGATCGCGCAAAATGCACTTTTGTGCGCTTAAAACCCCTACTTAATAAGAATCACATACTGAAGTGTAGTAAAAGTTGAAAACTTGAAGACTGATTTATAAAAAAAATAAATAAAAATGATCTTTCGCGCGCAGAATTGTGGCAGAGATCTAAGCCTATAAAAATTTTTAGCAAATGTATTTTTAATGCATGTATTAAGTCAGTTCAACTAGTTCGCATCTCATCGAGGAATTACTTTGGACTGATCTGTTTAACATGTTCAGATGTTCATTTGTGTTTAGGTTCAATCTCATCTATATGTTATCACAAAAGGTTTTTCTCTCACATGTAAATATTTATAATACATTTTCAGTGAATGAATTAAGATTAAATGGTTTGAACTGATTCATTTACGTCTACTTAATTGTTAGAAAACCTTTTTGACAAAGTCAATTGAACGTTTCTATTTTTAAACCTAAGGCCAGGCAAAGTTCTGTTCATGTTTCATGGAATGTTTCATTTCATTAATTCAAAGAATCGGGTTATTGTTTTAAAATGTAACACATACAACTTTTCCCAAACTATTTCACTTTAAAAAGGAAAAGTGTGGGGTTGGTATTTTGTTTTGAAACTCAAAGACAATGAATCACTTTAAAAGTTGCATACGTGTCCAAACAGATTTTGAGGGCACTGTATACATGTCAAGTAAAACCTTGCAGGAATTTGGGCATTATTGTATACTGGCACGAAAAGTGCATTTTATCATTTAGTATGCAAGTTTTGTTTCTTTGGTACAGCTCTTGCTTTTTAGTCTCCTTTTAAATCTAATTAATGTAGACTAAATGAGAGTTCAACTATGCAATAATTACATTTTGCGGTGGAGAGATTAGGAACAACCTAAACATGCCATGAGACTTGTTTACAACCACAAATTCAGTGTTTGGACATAGGGTGGGATGTAAACAGAGGTAAAATAATTTAAGACATACAAACCGTTGGTAGTTCAAACATTTACTCAAAACTCTCCGGGGATGCTTGATTAAATTATCGTGAGGTTCCGCCCCTGGAGTTCTATGATTGGGCGCCGAGATAAGGAGGCGTGTCACGGCTATCCTTTGTATATATGGACACACACGCTTAACTTTGACAGCCAAAACAAACTAGACGCTGTAGTGAATCGCACTTGCTATCAGATTATTCTACTGCAAATTTGAATACATTTGATCAGTTTAATTAAGTGTTATAATTAAGTAACCAGACGACATTGCTCACATGCAAGCGCATCCTTTTAGAAGACCAGTAGCGGGTGTGTGCAACTGACCGAGGATGGACTCGCCTATGCAGGGGTCCCACTGGCCTCCACTCGCGCTCTGTGTCCTGCTATTGTGGAGTTCCGTGTGTGCACGTGAGTCGGTCTGTCAGGGGATTTCGGTGCCACTGTGTAGAGGGATCGGTTACAACTATACCTACATGCCCAACCAATTCAACCACGACACCCAAGATGAAGCTGGGCTCGAGGTGCACCAGTTCTGGCCCCTCGTGGAGATCCAGTGTTCCCCGGACCTGCGCTTCTTTCTTTGCAGTCTGTACACGCCCATTTGCCTCGTGGACTATAAGAAGCCTTTGCCGCCCTGCAGGAGCGTGTGCGAACGGGCGAAAGCGGGATGCGCGCCTCTGATGAGGCAATACGGTTTCCCGTGGCCGGACCGAATGAGATGCGATCTTCTCCCTGTGCAGGGAGATCCAAACACTCTGTGCATGGACTACAACAGGACTGATGCTACAGCCTCACCAGCTGCTCCAAAACCAACCAGCCAACCGGGGAAGCCATACAACCGGAAAAATAAAAGCAGTCAAGGATCTTCTTCATGTGAACCGGAGTGTCACTGTCGTGCGCCTATGGTGACCGTGAGCAGTGACCGTCATCCGCTGTATAACCGGGTAAAGACTGGGCAGATCCCCAATTGCGCAATGCCATGCCACAACCCCTATCTTTCTCAGGAGGAAAGGACATTTGCCACATTTTGGATCGGAGTTTGGTCGGTTTTGTGTTTCTTGTCCACCTTCGCCACAGTGGCCACTTTCCTCATTGACATTGAGAGGTTTAAATACCCCGAGCGTCCGATTATTTTCCTGTCCGCCTGCTATATGTTCGTGTCCGTGGGGTACATCATCAGACTCATCGCGGGCCACGAAAGAGTCGCGTGCAATCGGGATAACGAGGTGGACCATATCCACTATGAAACTACGGGTCCGGCGCTTTGCACGCTTGTATTTGTACTCATCTATTTTTTTGGGATGGCGAGCGCTATCTGGTGGGTGATCCTGACGTTTACGTGGTTCCTCGCGGCAGGGATGAAGTGGGGAAATGAAGCGATCGAACGATACTCGCAGTATTTTCACCTGGCCGCGTGGCTCATTCCGAGCGTCAAATCTATCGCCGCGCTCGCGTTGAGCTCGGTGGACGGGGACTCGGTTGCGGGAATCTGCTACGTGGGCAACCAAAACTTGGAAAACCTGCGGGGATTCGTGGTCGCGCCACTGGTGATTTATCTTTTTATCGGAACGGCATTTTTATTCGCGGGCTTCGTGTCTTTGTTTCGGATACGGAGCGTTATTAAACAAGGAGGAACGAAAACGGACAAACTCGAGAGGTTGATGATTCGCATCGGGGTATTTACAGTCCTGCATACGGTCGTTGCCATGGTGATTGTGGCTTGTTACGTTTACGAACAGCACAATCGCGAAGCGTGGGAAATCGCGCATGCGTGTAACTGCTCGTCGGATAAAAAAGCTCAGAAACCGGATTACGCCGTGTTTATGCTCAAGTATTTCATGTGCCTTTTGGTGGGGATCACGTCGGGTGCGTGGACGTGGTCCGGTAAAACTTTGGACTCGTGGCGAGCCCTTTGCACGCGACGCTGCTGCCTCTGGGATAGTAAAGGCACGAGCGGTTCGGTTTACAGTGACGCTAGCACGGGACTGACAGGAAGTTCGGTTTTGTGCGCTCCTAAACAAATGCCACTATCCCGAGTGTGATAAAAGCGGAACTTCCTAGACTTTGCAAACTGATCAACTGCTGCTTTCCTGACATATGAGAGACGCCTATTTCCAGTATTAGGTGAGACCGGGGATAGTTGTCACACAAAGAAGTTGTCACTGTATTAAATGGCCTACTACTGTGACGAATATTCACTGGAGTAAAAAAAAAGTGTGACGACCAGTCCCGATCTCTAAACTAAACTAAATACCAGTCATTAAATCACAGCTCAAGCCTGTGTATGAGGTTATGAATGTGCCTTAAAAGTGTCCATACGGGTTTTTTATATTTTCATATGTAGCCTATTTATATTAAAATGTTATTGTTAAAACAACGACATAGAATGTTTAACATTTATACAAGATTGTGTGTATTTATCATTTACTCTCACAGAAAACTATTTTGACAATAAAACACGTATTACCAAAGCATTTTTTAATGCTTATTTCATGTTTACAGAGAGCTCTCTATTGCTCACAAACATTCATACCTGTGCGAAAGTGGTAGAGTATCTGTTGATTGCAACAACAGCTAGAAGGACAATATTTGGCTTTGCTCAAAATAATAGCAAATTTTGTTTGAGAGTTTAAAATGATTCATATTTCTCAGTACAGGTACAGGGCCTATACAAATAAAACATTAACTAAAAATCATCAGAATAATAAAAAAAAAAGACACATTTTCATCACACCTGTAAGATGGAGAATTGAAGGTGCTTTCAATAGTTGATATTAATGTGATTTATAACAACATGCAAAGTTCATGTGCTGATATAATTTGTCTGTAGGATTATAAGGGGAAAATTACGTTTTAAAACGAACAAAAAAGACTACCCTACTCCTAAAATCATAATAAACAGAAGCAGGTTCTAAATATAATACAGAGTTGATATGGCACAATAATTTCTAAGAAAAATGAAAAATGACACTTGTGAACAAGAAACTTGAAAATATAGCAGACAGAATACAAAAACAAATACATCTTCCATGGACTGGACCGCTGCACTGCATGCCAGTGATAGGTCTATGTTCAATGATATGTACTCTGTGGATGAGATTTATTGTGTCAGAGGTGTTGTAGAAGGACAGAACTCCTGCTTTGTGCATAACAAGTAATAAGTAGGTAGCCTACTGAATACAGTAGGGCCTGCAGATTCAGCAGACCCACAGACAACTGTACTAACCCTGAATTCCTTAAATATTCACTTCCATCTGCATGCGCACAAAATTATTTAAAACAAGTCATTAAGTTTTTGTTTATTTAATTCCGAAGCATTTTCTGCTTCTGGGTTTAAAAAATGTCAAGTAGTTTACTAGCTTGTGAAAATGCACAGCCAAAATGGGCCAGTCCAGTAGATGGCGCTCACACACACACACATTGCCTATCAGTATTTTAGTGAAAGAATGTAAAATGCTACAACAAAACTACTAAAATGTTAACTGTGATACATTTAACCACTATTGAATGAAAAAATAGGCTATGTAAAAAAATAAAACATGCTAATTTTTTTTTTTTAGTTTATCTATTAAAAACAGTACAAAAGTGTTTACAACTTGCATTACAAATATAACTGCAATCACCTTTGTTAACCAGGTTAGGTGAGGATCGGACCAGACCAAGCATCCCACATGATGCTTAAACTTGTAATATGACACTATTATTCATAAAATCTATGGAGATGACAGTTTCACTGTTGATCCCAAATATATCCTAAACCCAGGATAGAGAGGTTGAGTGAATGTGGTCTGGATTCTGTGGATGAGGGACATTGTGTCAGAGACGCTGTAGAAGGACAGAATTCCTGCACTGTGATCCACATACACTCCAATTTTACAGGAGCTAGAGACCACATGGAAATCAGTCTTTATGCTATTGTGACAGAATGAGTAACAGGATTTAGAGCAGAACAATCTCCATGACTGATCATTTAACCCAAATCCACACTCAAAACCACTCCCCTTCCTTCTGATGCTCTTATATGACACTGATATATATACCCCGGACATCCCATTCCACTCAATCTCCCAGTAACAGCGTCCACACACACTCTCTCTACACAACACCTGAAAAAAATCATGAAATCGGTCCGCATGAACAGGATACCGCTGGTCAGCCCCAATAAATGTAGCCACTCTGTTGCCTTCAGACAGACGGAGATATTTATGTGCAGTGTTCGGATCCAGTGTGAGCTGGTGGGAATCTGGGGGGGACAGATTTACACCAGGAAACTTAAAAAATAAATATAATAAAAATCTCTCTGGATGTTAATTGTCACAAGAAAGCGATTTGCGAGACTTACATTGCAAGAACTCGGCTCTGGTCCTAAATTCAGGGGTGGAAACAATCTCGACATATGTCACTAATGAAACCAAGAGACATTCACAATGTTAAAAATCTACACAAATTCCACTTTTATTTGTATTTTTTTATATATATTTTTCCAGTTTCTTCTAGTAAGTATTTTATGACGAGTTAATCCATTTCAAGTGGTCCAATGGTTGCTTGACCATTTTTAATTTTGACTACCTCTATGTAATCGATATTGCAAAACCTCCATTTATATAAATTCATTGCGGGCCAAAACACAAAGACAGTCACTGTGGTTAAACCAAATTAAACCAAAAAAATAGACTGGGTATTTTGTAATCCAGTCACATAGAGGTAATCACTCGAAAAAACAAGGAACATCAACCAACTTTACCATTTTGGACCATTTGAGATGGAATGACCCTGATGCCTGACATGTTTTTTTTTAAAGGTAATTAATCTCCAGTACTTTACCTTTACCAAATATACTCTCTATTGCTTCCTTACAGAGATCCTCAAGCATAGAGATAGATTTTCGCACATCATCATAAGAAAAGAAAGAACTGATATTGATGTTTTCTGTAGATGCAGGAAGAACAGAGAGAGACTGGAAACTCTACAAAAACACATAAATGGATAGATCAAAATCAATAAAGTTTTCAAGTGGTCAAGCACATTTAGAATTTTTCTATATTTTCAGACTCAAAACCAAATTTAGCGCAAACTGATTCAAGATGATGTAAAATTCTGTTGACCAGCAAAAATCTCAGTCTAATATTAATAACATCCTAAAGCTCCTTTTTTCAAATCTGTTACCTGTAGGAAATGGATGTGATGGTCTGTGTGTAAAAACTGCTTCAGCTCAGCGTCTCTCCTCCTCAGATCATCAATCTCCTGCTGCAGTTGCTCTAAGAGTCCTTCAGCTCGACTCACTTCAGCCTTTTCTCGATCTCTGATCATCTGTATCACCTCAGAGCGTCTTCTCTCAATGGAGCGGATCAGTTCAGTAAAGATCCTCTCACTGTCCTCCACTGCTGCCTGTGCGGAGCGCTGTTATGACACACATAGAGAATCATTCGGTTTAGTCTGTTAGCCACAGTGGGCTTCAGTGGGACTGCTCTTCTACATCCAGCATTTATTTTTCTCCTTTGTTAATAACTCACCTTATGAGTATCCACAGCCTGTTTCAGCTTCTGAAGCTCCTTCTCTTTCTCCTGGATTCTCTGCTGAAACTTTCTTTGTATGTCCCATAATTGTTTCTGTAACAGTAACAGATAACATGTAGCTCCAGCATCATAAACATGCATTTTACTAACATTAGCTTTTCATACCTGTTTCTCAGTCCTCTCTGCTTCAGCCGAAACTGTGTGATGATTTTTATGTTCATCCATCGTGCACAAAAAACAAATACACTTTTGGTCAGTACAACAGTAAACCTCCAGCAGTCGGTCATGTTGAGAGCAGATCATCTCCTTGAGTCGTCCAGTGGCATTAACCAAATTGTGTTTCTTATCTTTAAAGAATCTGTCGTGTTGTTTAAGGTGGTTTTGACAGTAAGAGTTTAGACACATCAGACAGGACCTGACGGCTTTGTATTTTCTCCCTGTGCAGACGTCACACTCCACATCTCCAGGTCCAGTGTAATTGGAAGCAGGAAAAACTGTTTGGATTTTTGTTGTCTTTAGTTTCTCCACCGTTTCAGCCAGCATCACATTCTTATTCAAAGCAGGTCTTGGAGTGAAGGTCTGTCTGCACTGAGGGCATCTGTAAACTCTCTTCTGATCATCCTGATTCCAGTATTCTGCAATACAGTTCATACAGTAGCTGTGTCCACAGGGGATGGTCACTGGATCCTTCAGTAGATCCAGACAGATCGGACAGCTGAACTGATCCTCAGCCACTGAAATACTGGATTCTGCCATTTTGCTGCATGTACACAAAAACAGAGAGATACAGCTGAACAGTACTTGTGGAGTAAGGTGTAGGCCTATACAAGGTGTGTTTTGTAAATGTGACTCACCTGAAAAATGAGGAATCCAGTGATAGCTTCTTTACTCTGTGTTTTTACCTAAACCGAAATGTTCCCTGGTTCTGCATAAAAATGAAACTGAAACTAGCCTCCTTTGAGTAAATGCAAAGACAAAATCAACCAGTAGAAGGCGATAACACACACTACGTAAATGCCTGTGTTGTGTCAGTGCTTAGTGTTGCCAAAAAAGATTGTTCAAAATGGCATGTTAAAACAACTAAGTTAGTTTTGAGTCACCTAAGACAAAAACACGTCTCATTTATATTATCTGCATTGCCTTCCCAGAAGTGTTTGTATTTAATTTAGATTTACGTTTTAGATTTAAATTTCATGTTGGCCTAAAACAACCTTTATTGAAAACCCCAATTATTGCCACTCTATTATTGCAATGATATAAAAGCATGACCTTTTATTTTTTGTATAATTTACAAACTTCAGTCGTATCTAAATTGTCTGAACTGTAGATCATTGTCATACAAATGTGATGTCTAAACTCAAAATACTACTATTACACAGTGCACATACATTACATAATATTTTCAGATCATTTAAATTAAAATGGTAATCATAAATGAAATACACAGACAAATCAGTAAAAATGCTTTAGTGTTATTTTGCTTTGTATAGCTGCAATATGACTAACAGTATTTCTTAGTTGTCACTGTCAGCAAAGCATTTTCATCTCTAATCATCATTCATTGCATAGTGTTACAGAACAGATCTTAATTACAATTACACACACACACAAAAAAAAAGTTTTCCCTTGTATCGCTTTGGACACAGTTTCCTGTACAGTTTGTGTTGTAGTGAGGTATTTAATGAATCCACTTTCTAGTTTGGTAAGCTGTACTCGGGATTGTCACTGGAAAGATGGCGGGAGCTGCTAACCACATATAATCATTCCTTTTTACTAGAATGCTTCAACCTGAAGTATGACACTATTATTCACAGAATCTCTGCAGACGACAGTTTCAGTGTTGATCCAAAATTGATCCCAAATCCTGGGTAGAGCGGTTGAGTGAATGTGGTCTGGATTCTGTGGATGAGGGTCATTGTGTCAGAGACTCTGTAGAAGGACAGAATCCCTGCTCTGTGATCCACATACACTCCTATTCTAGATGAACTGTAGAATATAGGGAGTTTAATTGTTTTCTGATTGTGTCTGAATGCGCACCTGGAGTCAGAGCAGGACAATCTCCAGGACTGATTATTAAATCCAAATACACACTCAAAACCTCCCCCAATCCTGCTGATGCTCTTATACGACACTGATATTCCCACACCAGCCGTCCCACTCCACTCCACCTCCCAGTAACAGCGTCCACACACACTCTCTCGACACAACACCTGAGAAAAACCATGAAATCGGTCTGGATGAACAGGATACTGCTGATCAGCCCCAATAAATGTAGCCACTCTATTGCCTTCAGTCAGACAGAGATATTTATGTGCAGTGTTCGGATCCAGGGTGAGTTGGCAGGAATCTGAAAACAAATTTGCACCATTTTAAATATTACAGTACATTAAAATAACCCTCTCTCTTATCCTTTTATGTTAATTCTAATGAGAAAGAGAATTTAGATTTGTCATAGTTAAAGTTTTACCATGTCAATGTTTTCAACAATTATGTGTTAGATGAATCCATTTTACAGGTTTTATTACAGTTAACTCGCACTAAACAACCATAAGGTTAAGGATTATTAAATAGCCATGAACCATGAAACCAAGGCATATGCAAAAGTGAAAATGTAGAGACAACCCACAATTATAAACAAACCTAACCGGATATATAGGAAAATAAACCAAAAACAATAGAAACCAATCAGAACAGTGTGAATAAACAAGTTGCTGTGTAAGCAGCATGGTGATATGTAAGTATAATTGTCCTCATTTGTAAGTCGCTTTGGATAAAAGCGTCTGCTAAATGACTAAATGTAAATGTAAATACTGACATGGTAATCACTCATTTATTTCTCTTGAGGACTGAATCAACACTTACATTGCAAAAACTCATCTCTGGTCCTGAGTTCAGAGGTGGTAACAATCTCCATGTGTGGTATTACTAAAACCAAGAGACATATACAGTGTTATTCACATTGATAGATAGAGAGTTTTATCAATTTCTTCTAGTGATTATGATATGATACATTATTTCAAACAAATTACTGAATTACAAACTTTAACTTTACCATATATATTTTCTGTTGCTTCCTTGCAGAGGTCCTCAAGTTTCTCTCTTAGCATAGAGACAGATTCATCCACATCATCATAAGAGAGAAGTGAAGTAACATTTATGTTGTCTCTAGCCGCAGGAGGAACAGAGAGAGACTGGAAACGCTACAAAGGGACAAAATCAGAACAGATTTGATTCACAATAACAAGATAATCCATTACAAAATAAATAAATTGCTAATAAATAACAAAATCTGTTACCTCCAGGAAATGGATGTGGTTTTCTGTGTGTAAAAGCTGCTTCAGCTCAGCGTCTCTCCTCCTCAGATCATCAATCTCCTGCTGCAGTTGCTTCAAGAGTCCCTCAGCTCGACTCACTTCAGCCTTCTCTCGATCTCTGATCATCTGTATCACCTCAGAGCAGCTTCTCTCAATGGAGCGGATCAGTTCAGTAAAGATCCTCTCACTGTCCTTTACTGCTGCCTGTGCGGAGTGCTGTTATGACACAAAGACAAGTCTGAAAAGAGTCCTGAAAAAGCCAAAAAAAATTCTTAATCCCCTTGAAACTCACTTTATGAGTCTTCACAGCCTCTTTCAGCTCCTGAATCTCCTTCTCTCTTTCCTGGATTCTCTTCTGGAACTTTCTTTCTATGTCCCAAAGCTGTTTCTGTAACAGTAACAAATAAAATGCAGCTTAGTGTACTGCATCATAAATGTATCTGCAACTAGCATTTGCAATAGCAATATGTACATTTCCTACCTGTTTCTCAGCCCTCTCTGCTTTAGTTGAAATAGTGTGATGATTTTTGTGTTCATTCATTGTACACAACAAACAAATGCATAGTTGGTCTGTGCGACAGTAAACCTCCAGCAGTCTGTCATGTTGAGAGCAGATCATCTCTTTGAGTCGTCCAGTGGCATTAATCAAACTGTGTTTCTTATCTTTAAAGAAACTGTCATGTTGTTCTAGATGAGACTGACAGTAAGAGTTTAGACACATCAGACAGGACCTGACAGCTTTATACTTTCTCCCTGTGCAGACGTCACACTCCACATCTCCAGGTCCAGCGTAACTCAGAGCAGGACGAGCTGTTTGGGCTTTTGTCTTCTTCAATTTCTCCACCATTTCAGCCAGCATCACATTCTTATTTAAAGCAGGTCTTGGAGTGAAGGTCTGTCTGCACTGAGGGCATCTGTAAACTCTCGTCTGATCATCTTGATTCCAGCAGTCTGTGATGCAGTTCATACAGTAGCTGTGTCCACAGGGGATGGTCACTGGATCCTTCAGTAGATCCAGACAGATTGAACAACTGAACTGATCCTCGCCCAATGAAATACTGGCTTCTGCCATTTCACTGCTTGAACACAAAAACAAAGCCACATGGAACAGCGGTTAACTTTAACTTTCTGGTTATGTGTTCCAGAGAGCGGAGCAGGCGTTTAAAAGCGTTTGTAAAAGCATTTGTTAATCCTCAAAAGCGCTTTATCTATCAACCCAGTAATGTTTATACGAATTTGTTTGCAGACGGGCTGATAAAAACACTAGCCTACCTGAGCATACGCAGCAAGCGCAGTTAGGAAAAAAACAGACTGCGTGAGTACAGTGCTCGCGTAATGTGATGATGACATGCAGAGCAATAAAAAAGTATACTTAGTAGATTTTACCAGCGCCGCATTCTGAGTCTTCTTCGTCGTCTTCTTCTTCTGGTGTTTTATGGCGGTTTGGCAAACCAGCGAAAAAGGGTGCATTACCGCCACCTACTGATCTGGAAATACAGAAAAACAAAAAACTAAATTCTATCTATTGTTCCTGTGTTCTTCAGGTATTTAAACAATTTTTCTTGCACTCTTGATTGCCTCGACCCATTTCCTAACAATCCTTTTAAAGAAATATTATCAGCTCCCAGCCATCCTAATTCCTGAATGAATTGAAATCTCTCATTCCGCGTCAAAATGGACATTACGTGTAATACGAACGCATACTACTGGTGGAGACACATTATTAAACAAATAAATAAAATACAACCTTTCAGAAAAAGGAAAGAAAATTTTCGGTTTTTTTTTTTTTGCATTTATAAGAAATAATTTGTAACCATTTGTAAGAAATTTGTTTTGCAAAGAGACCACTTCTTTTGAACATGGTAGGCTATTTATTGTATTGTTTTCTACATTCCACAAGTCATTCTGAAACAAAAAAACAATCAAATACACACATTCCTAACATACTCTCCCTTTTCTATTAATAGCCTGTAGGTTTCTGAACTACTGTGCCAAGCTGTCTGGGCCCAGAGAGGCATGCTCTTCAAGAAAACAGGGGACTTTTCTGGAAATTAACATTTGAATGCTCTCTTGCAAAATTAGCATCCTCATCCGAGATGCAATCACACTGAGTAGATCACACCTCAGTATTGTCTCATCTGCATTTCTTTCCCTTCACTCTCTCGTCCCTGTTCTTCCCCTCTCTACATGCTGAGATCATCCTAAATCTATGCTTTTTGTGAACAATTACTATACAGTAGCCTACTATACATGTTTGACATTGTTTGAAATGTCTCAGTGCAACTGAAACAATGGTCTCATCCCCCAAAGAATCAAACTCAAATGTAGTTTAAGAGTTTATGGATATTTTTATGGGTATTTACTGAAGAGGGTGTGCCTGCTCCCAGGGTCTTTTCTCTCGAGGTGTGGGATCATCATTAATGTAGATTCCAATTGTTACTTTAGGCTCCATTTGTAGGATGTCTTGTCTTGAAAGACATGTTGCAAAAGGCTCAAGGCAAATTCAAGTTACCCGTGATATTTAATGTTAAATGACTTAGTCTACATAAAAATGCAAAATGATACACAGTCAACCATGTACTGATATAATGTTACTGTCATTAGATGTACACTGCATTTAATATATTTGTAGACAGGGCCGGATTTACCTCTTTTCGTGACATAGGCAAAAAAAAAATTTTGGGCCCCCCCCTTTCCTAATATTACCACCCAAGCAAACAAAAATATTTCTTAATCAGTGGAAACAGTTACAGTGTTTTCTATCACAATAAGCGCTTGCATTCAATCAATACAAATCGAATGTAGGCTAGTTCTTAATTTGTTTGAGAACTTAAGCCTCGTTCAGACTGTCAGCCCAAATCCGATTTTGTGCAAATTCCAAAACGTCATTTTAGCTAATAACAGAGGCTTGAGCCATTGATATGCAGGCTAACGCAGTTATTAGAGAGAGAGAGAGAGAGAGAGGGAGAGAGAGAGATTAAGTGCATGTGAATACTTGGTTCTGTGCGTCTCTCAGCAGTATTCAGCAGCAGCGTCTACTAATAGCCAATCTTTAAGTTAAACTGCTTCAAGAACCTCTCTACTGAGAAATGTCATGTAGCTTTTCAGCTGCGAAACTATTTTATTGATAAATTCGCGGGGCAGCCGCGCAGCTCTGACAACAAGTTTCTGTCCATGTCTCCGCGTGTGTTCACAAGACCACGAGTGCATGTCTGTACTGTGTGTGTGTGTCTGTGAGAGAATGGGAGAAAGAAAGCATGATTTCCGTACATAAAAAAAGTTGAAGACATGGAAATAGTTTGTCATTCTTACCCTATTTGTTATATTTATTTGCTCAATGTCTTCTGGGGTTTTGGTTCTTTTACTGTTGTATATATCCCATAGTATAACAAAAATATTAGGCTATATATCTCTTTATTGTGTTTGGGGCCCCCCTGGACGAGCAAGCATAGGCACGTGCCTAGAATGCCTATGCCTAAATCCGGCCCTGTTTGTAGAAGCTCTACTTCATCTATACTGCTGAAGGACACAGTTTCACTGATGAGTCCTGGGTTATGCCAAACCCCGGATGAAGCGGTCGAGTGAATGTGGTCTGGATTCTGTGGATGAGGGTCATTGTGTCAGAGACACTGTAGAAGGACAGAATTCCTGCACTGTGATCCACATACACTCCTATTCTAGAGGAGCTGGAGAATACAGGGAGTTCAGATTTTTTGTTATTGTGACTAAATAAAAATCCAGAGGGAGAGCAGAACAATCTCCAGGACTGATCATTACATCCAAATTTGCACTCATTACCCCGTCCCTTCCTGCTGATGCTCTTATATGACACTGATATTCCCACACCACGAGTCCCGCTCCACTCCACCTCCCAGTAACAGCGTGCACACAAGCTTTCTTTACACAACACCTGAGGCCAAACATCAAATCTGTCTGGATGATCAGGATACGGCTGCAGTGTAGCAGTGCAAGCCGCCACTGTGTTCTCCTCAGAAAGACAGAGGTGTTTATGCACCGACTCTGAATCCAGAGTAAACTGATGGTAATCTGATGGAGAAAAAAAACAGACAATCTACATTTTAATAAAGAAATCTTAACTGTCAGAACATTAAGTGATGCAACAAAGATATAAAAGTAGCAACAACAGATCACTGATCTATTACACAAGTTTTATCAAAATGTATTTAAAGCCTATTAAAAATTGTAAGTAAAATTGGTAATTTTTTTGCCACTAGTGGGACAGAATTGGTAAATAATTACAAAATATCAAACATTCCCATTGTCTGCCATTGTTTGGAGTTTGCTGTCTGTCAGACAACTCAAACGATCCTAATGCAATACTGTTAGTACAGTTAGTACAGAAATGACAAACTTCCCCTTTAAATGTGTATAAATTTGTCTCAAAATTATTATTTATACCACTTACAGTGCAAGAAGTGCTCTCTTGTTTTGGGTTCAGTGATGGGTGTGAGGATTTTGATATTCACTATACAGAAACAAACAGATATTTAATAAAGATATCAATAATATTAAACTATTAATATTACTATTGATCAAGACTAATAATGTACTAATAACAACAATAATGTAGTAATATTATTAACAATTTATTAAATGCTATTAATAATAATTATTCATTATTCACATCCACACAATATTTATTTATTAACTTTATTTTACAAGATGAGTCTGTACTTTACCTCCACCAGATATCTTTTCTATCTCCTCGCTGCAGAAATTCTCAAATTTTGTTTTTATAATAGAGACGGAGCTTCTCACATCATCATAAGAGAGCAGAGAACCGACAGTGGTGCTGTCTGAAGATGCAGGAGGTGCAGAGGGAAGCTGAAAATTCTAAAAAGACAACAAGCAAAAATATAAATTATCATGTAAATATGAATTAATACGGTCCAAGAAAGTTAAAGGATCACATGGATGAAAGTACAAGTGCTAGGCATATTCATCATTTCAATACAATCTTGACAGCATTTGCACTGATCAGAACAACTGGCAATTATACAGTAAGCTTTAATCAAATGTCCATTAATGAGTCTGCAGTACAAGCTTTATAAACCTGTAAATCTTTACAAACCTGTAGGAAATGGATGTGGTTTTCTGTGTGTAAAAGCTGCTTCAGCTCAGCGTCTCTCCTCCTCAGATCGTAAATCTCCTGCTCCAGTTGCTTCAAGAGTCCTTCAGCTTGACTCACTTCAGCCTTTTCTCGATCTCTGATCATCTGTATCACCACAGATTGGCTTTTCTCAATGCAGTGGATCAGTTCAGTAAAGATCCTCTCACTGTCCTTTACTGCTGCCTGTGCGGAGCTCTGTTATGACATAAAGAGAGAACCATTAGAATCAGTCCATTTAATCGGACAGTTATTTTTCTCTTATTCTCACCTTGTGAGTCTGCACAAACTCGCTCAGCTTCTGAAGCTCTGTTTGCCTCTCTTGAATTTTCTTCTGTATAATTATTACTGTCTCTCCAACCTGTTTCTGATGAACAAATAATTGTAAACATTAGAAGACTTTGGTTTTCCACAAGGAGCTCAAAATCTCTCTATATTTTTGTGTGATATATCATTGTTAACTAGCCTACCCAGCAACTTGATGCAATAACTGCAAAAACTAACAAGTCTATTAATATGTGTTTTCAGTTCATACCTGTTTCTCAGTCCTCTCTGCTTCAGCTGAAACAGTATCGTGAGTTTTGTGTTCATCCATCACACAAATCAAACAAATACATTTCTGGTCAGAACGACAAAAAACCTCCAGCAGTCTGTCATGTTTAGAGCAGATCATCTCCTGGATTCGTCCAGTGGCATCGGTCACTTTGTGTCGTTTCCTCGTATGAGATTCCTCATGACACTCAAAGTGAGTTTGACAGTATGATTCAAGACACATCAGACAAGACTTTACAGCTTTGCGTTTCCTTCCAATACAGACATCACACTCCTCATCCCCAGGTCCAGCGTAACTGAGAGCAGATCGTGTCTTCTTCAGTTTCTCCACCATTTCATCCAACATCACATTCTTATTTAAAGCAGGTCTTGGAGTGAAGGTCTGTCTGCACTGAGGGCATCTGTAAACTCTCTTCTGATCATCTTTATTCCAGCAGTCTGTGATGCAGTTCATACAGTAACTGTGTCCACAGGGGATGGTCACTGGATCCTTCAGTAGATCCAGACAGATCGGACAGCTGAACTGATCCTTGCCCAATGAAATACTGGCTTCTGTCATGTTCCTCCACATACATAACGATACAGACAACTACTTGACAACACATAGCCTTGCGGTTTCTCACAACAGCGTTTCCTGTTTCGAGACGTGTGCAAAAAAGGTGATTATGTTTGTCAAACGGTGTGACCACAAAGAACATAGATGGGAGTATGACTGCTTCTAATAACTTTTTTAAACTGATTTTTTTTTTTACAGATCTTCTTTATGCACCAAGAGCTTGTAACACTCCAAAGAGAAAGGAAAAAATGAAATCGCATCATATGACCCCTTTAATATTTAAATTTTGTCCATGCCTCAGAATCAGGTTGAAGAGATGCAAGAAAAATGTCAGCAGAGAATCCAAGAGAGACAGAAGAAGCTTAAAATGATACAATTGCTTTGGGTTAATATGTGTGACTGATGAATGACGAGTCTCTTACCAGTCCATCATCCTGCTTTGGCTTCAGCGTGAGACTGACACTTAGTGGATGTTTCAAATACAGGCGAGTCACACCGGAGATAACCTACTACCTGTTTTTGCACACGTCCCTTAAACACCAGGAAATTATCTTAATTTCAGGGAAAACGAAACCTATTTATAGATAAGTCGCTGTATTTATCTTTCTTTCTGATTGCAGTAAAATGGCAGAAGCTCAAATTTCAGTGGCTGAGGATCAGTTCAGATGTCCGATCTGTCTGGATCTACTGAAGGATCCAGTGACCATCCCCTGTGGACACAGTTACTGTATGAACTGCATTACAGATAACTGGAATAAAGAAGATCAGTGGAGAGTTTACAGCTGCACTGAATGCAGTCAGACCTTCAGTCCAAGACCTGCTTTAAATATAAACGTGATGTTTACTGAAATGGTGGAGAAACTGAAGAAGAAAAAAGACCGGATGGATCAGTCTCTCAGTTACGCTGGACCTGGAGATGAGGAGTGTGATGTTTGTACTGGAAGGAAACGTAAAGCTATTAAGTCCTGTTTTTTGTGTTTGGAATCTTACTGTCAA
Organism: Sinocyclocheilus rhinocerous; assembly: GCF_001515625.1. Classification (NCBI taxonomy): domain Eukaryota; kingdom Metazoa; phylum Chordata; class Actinopteri; order Cypriniformes; family Cyprinidae; genus Sinocyclocheilus; species Sinocyclocheilus rhinocerous. The sequence continues at coordinate 119,038 of NW_015660026.1, read as the reverse complement.
ACTCACTTTGAGCGTCATGAGGAATCTCATTCAAGTAAGCGGCATAAACTGACGGATGCTGGACGAATCCAGGAGATGATCTGCTCTAAACATGACAGACTGCTGGAGGTTTTTTGTCGAACTGACCAGCGATGTGTTTGTTTGATTTGTGTGATGGATGAACACAAAAATCAAGATACTGTTTCAGCTGAAGCAGAGAGGAATGAGAAACAGGTATGCACATACATTTTAAGTATATTTCTGAGAAGTATATAAAGCCCATTTCTGAGAAGTACATAAAGCCCATTTCTGAGAAGTACATAAAGCCCATTTCTGAGAAGTACATAAAGCCCATTTCTGAGAAGTACATAAAGCCCATTTCTGAGAAGTACATAAAAAGTAGACTAGAAGTATACTTTCCTAGTTTTAGTTTAAAAGAAGCATACTAATAGCACACTTGAATAAACTTCTTTTTCGTAAGGGTAGCCTAAACTGTGTTGATTGCAATTGCAGTTATTAAGCAAATTAGGCAGTCTATGATGAGATTATCACATATTTGAAAATATCTGGAAACCATTCAATCAAACTGATGATAACTGATAATCTTTCCTCACTAAAACTTTTCGCGTCCATTGAAGATTACTGAAGATTTCTAATGTTTCCATTTTTTCCATGCCTCAGAATCAGGATGGAGAGATGCAAGAAAAATGTCAGCAGAGAATGCAAGAGAGACAGAAGAAGCTTCAAGAGCTCAGAGAGGCTATTAAGACTCACAAGGTGAGACTCAGACTAACCTAGTTAGTGTTGGACCACATTTTCCAGTTCCACTGCCCACTTTGGCTTACAGACTGATGATCTGATTATCTGTGTGTTCTAACAGCGCTCTGCACAGGCAGCAGTGAAGGACTGTGAGAGGATCTTTACTGAACTGATCCGTTCAATTAGGAGAAGCCGCTCCGAGGTGATACAGATGATCAGAAATCAGGAAAAGGCTGAAGTGAGTCGATCTGAAGGACTCTTGAAGCAACTGGAGCAGGAGATTGATGATCTGAGGAGGAGAGACACTGAGCTGAAGCAGCTTTTACACACAGATGATTACATCCATTTCCTACAGGTAGCAGGACTGTTGTCCTAAGCATTGTCTTTTGACTAGAGAATTATTTTCAAATTTTTCTGTAAGTGTAATATAATAAAACCATTATCGGAGACACTAAAATAGTAATTCATATATTAGATCCATTTGACCAGATCCCTCAAAACATACCAGTTTTGTTTTGTATATATAAAAACAACAGTTCAAGTTTTGTCTGATGATACCAATTATATGGTATACACCAAAACAAATCGTTTGGCTTTGGATCAATGTAATTTTTGTCATTTTCATTTCTGACGTCATAGTGACTTTAACAATTGTCTTTTATTTTCACATACTTTTCCCAATGTAGATTTAAAGCAGATTCTTTCTTACTGACTGAAAAAGTGTATCGATCAATGACAATTACTTAAAATAGTATTGGCCTGAAGAGCCCATGAGAACATTAAAATTACAAAATTAATACAGTACAGATACTGCTGGAGTTGAGGCTGTGAACACATTGTTAGCCCATATTTAGATCTTAGAAATAAACTAAATGTAGGTAATGTTAACTGTAACTTTTTTTTTTAATTCTTTATTTTTAACTTGATACAAACTTGATTCAAAAATGGACACTGCAAAACTGTAACAGTAATAAAACTGAAACAAAGGGTTCACAAAATATTTGTGTGGGATTCTAATATGCTTACCCTTAATGGATAAAATATGATTTTTGTTTCTTCTTATCTTTGATGTTTCTGTGCATTTATTCTTTCTAGAGTTTCCGGTCTCTCGCTGAACCTATGGAATCTACAGGTGGTCCCAGAGTTGCTGTCAGTTCTGTCCTCCCTTATGATGATGTGAGAAAATCTGTGTCTCACTTGAAAGAAATACTGGAGGAGTTCTGTAAAGAGAAAATAGAACGGTTATCTGGTCAAGGTACAGTGACAGAAACAGTTGCTTTTAGAAAAATGATATATTTTGCAACAATGTTGAAGAAACTGGTGTATAGTAAAATACAATATGAAAGTAATACTTGTTTCATATAATTATTAAAATTATTAATTAGAACTATTCTAATTAGAAGTCAGAAAGAGCTTTAGCCTTTATTAACAAGTATGTTTACACACACAAGGAATTTGACTTGATCACAGGAGCTTCCAGTGCAGAAGAAAGTACGGACATAGTGCAACATACATGATAGTGCAGACATACATAGGAATATGTAAAGATGGAAAATAACACTAATAACTAATTATATGTGTTTATTTTCTTAGTAACATACATCGACATTACTTCCAATAATGAACCCAGGACTAGGGAGGAATTCCTACAGTGTAAGTCACATTGAAAACACACACACACACACACAGACTGGTTTCCATGTTTCATGGGAACATTCCATAGGCACAATGGATTTTATACTGTACAAACTGTATTTTCTATCCCCTTACCCTAAACCTACCCATCACACAAAACTTTCTGTATTTTAACATTTTCAAAAAACTTTCCAAAAAACCAAAAACCAAAAAATGTCCCCACAAGGTCAAAATTGACTGATATTACTATCCTTGTGATTGTATGTGCAGTAAAATTATTAGACAATTCATTACACCAGAATCAGATGTTATATATACTCATATTAAATATATATTGTTTCAGAAAAATGTTTAAACGTTAAAAATATCATGACTATGGGTTTCAGAAGGGTTAGTGTTAAATATCCTTTCTCCTTTTCTGTAGCTCTAGATGCTAGAGCTTTTTTTTTTTGTCTATTAAAAAGTTGTAACAAAAGTGACACATATTCAGTTCTATCTTACATATATGGTGTCACACAGAATTCATAATATTTCAAATACTGAAAATGCATGATATTCACTTGAGTAGACCACATATTTTTGAGTGAGTAAACACAGTTTATGAAAAGGTTACATGGCAAGGTAATACTATTTTAACAACAAATGAAGCAAACAAACGAGAAAGCAAGAGTATATATATATTTTATAGTTTCATTTTTATATTCTGTGCATATTCTGTATTTGTTTAATGATAGTGCTTTAGCTATACTTCCCTTGAGAATCAACAAACTCATACAACATGCATGTACTGTACAAACTGAGATACAGATTTACATTAAATACAAATTAATTTTTCATTTTCATCAGATTTCCTTCAGCTCACTCTGGATCCAAACACTTTGCATAAACAGCTTCGTCTGTCTGAGGACAAAAGAGTGGCTACATACACTCACACAGAGCAGCCGTATCCTGATCATCCAGACAGATTTGATGTTTGGCCTCAGATGTTGTGCAGAGAGAGAGTGTGTGGACGCTGTTACTGGGAGGTGGAGTGGAGTGGTGGCGTGGGAATATCAGTGTCATATAAGAGCATCTGCAGGAAGGGAGAAGCTAAAGATTGTTTATTTGGATATAAAAATGAGTCCTGGAAATTGCAGTGCTCTCAATCTAGTCACTTATTTTTGCATAATAACATAAAGACTAATCTCCCTATATTCCCCAGCTCCTGTAGAGTAGGAGTGTATGTGGATCACAGAGCAGGAAATCTGTCCTTCTACAAAGTCTCTGACACAATGACCCTCATCCACAGAATCCAGACCACATTCACTCAACCGCTCTACCCTGGGTTTGGAGTTTATGGATCAACAGTGAAACTGTGTAATCTAAGAGAGTAGATTGAGATTTTACAAATGCTTTTTGTCCATGATCCAAGGTTTGAGCTACATGACAAATCACACACAGTTACAATCTTTTATGTCATTTTTTTTTTTGTGCGCACTCTTTTTTTTAATATTATACATTATTCATATACCATTATACATTTACAACAGTTACTTCTGGTCCTTGAATCTGCCAATCCTTGAATAACAAGGTAATGTTTTTTTTACCGATAATGTTATTTATCGGTAAAAGAATTCACCTTAACCATTGTAACCTCAACCATTGTAACTAGGCACTATATGACAAATACATCACGTTCCTCAGTAGGGCTGGGTATCGATTCAGATGTTCCAATTCGATTTTAACGTAAATCTTATGTTCATGGTTTGCGGAAATAAATATTGAAAAAAATCGATTCGTGGCCTTTGAGAATCGATATTGAATCGACCACATTTTAAAAAACGATATATCGAAAAATCGATTTTTTTTTGCCCAGCCCTATTCCTCAGTGACAATAAGATTTTAACTTAAGTGAAGCAACGCGTATCTTCGTTACTAGATCCAAAGTTGTTGTTTCTTATTTATTTACACATTTGTGGCATTGAACTGTTGTATAAATGCAGTATCACACTCATAGTCATGCGAGTATTAGGTAACATTATCATTTGAACTATGCTCACTCTAAATAATAACATTTCTTTAATTGACTACTTATATGAGTTTCAAAGTACACAAACGCTTGCAAGTTATATTTAAATTGTTACTGGAAAGGCCTTATTATAGGCTCTACAACACTCACCATTTCCTAGATTGCCTTTAAAAGTCTCAGTAAAAAGTTTCATGTATTATGTTCGTAACTTTAAAAAAACATAAGCAGCTTAAACTTTTTAATAAATCCTTATTTAAAAAAAATAACATGAATGTATATAAAAAACAAATTGAACATTCTTAGAATGTAGAAAACAACCTTTGCATTGTGCTAAGGAGACACTTTATCTTTAGGTCTTCTATCAGACTTTAAGATGTTTAGAAGCTTTACGAGTTTAGTAGTGAAACATTTTCACAAATAATTACAAAAAAACAACAAATAACTCACTGAATCAATTGTGATATTTTAAACAAAGACTGAAATCGTATATTCTTGTAAAACATTCTCCAATAATGCTGTATTTACAAATTCTATTTTTTTTTAACAGTACAAAATTGTTTTTATTTTTCTCTCCATCAGATTTCTGTCTGTTCGATATGGATGTAAATACAGTGAATAAAAATGTCCAACTGTCTGGGGGGAATAGAGTGGCTACTTGCAGTAAACAAGTCCAGCCATATCCTGGAGATTGTTCTGCTCTCCTTCCAAATGCTTATTCTAGCACAATTACAAAGAGTCTGATCTCCCCGTGGTCTCCAGCTCCTCTAGAATAGGAGTGTATGTGGATCACAGAGCAGGAATTCTGTCCTTCTACAGCGTCTCTGACACAATGACCCTCATCCACAGAATCCAGACCACATTCACTCAACCGCTCTATCCTGGGTTATAGTTAGAGTAGTGTAAAATATAAATATATGTGACTATCCAAACATTGTTTTTTTCTTCTTCATCAAAGTAAATGATTTCAGCATGATTCAACTTAAAAAAAAAATACCCTTAATCTTAAAGATGATGGCAAGTGTACATTTCCATTTTGAACAGTATTCATTTGAACTGTTATAGCAATAGGTAGCAGTTGTTCTGGGTTAGCACATATAGCCTATACTTTTAAAGCTTTTTTATAAAAAACATTTTATTCATCAAATAAAGCTACATCATAACCAAAGTTTTCATGTGGAGAGTTTGCTAAAAAAAAAAAAAAAATACTGATTCATAACTGATTGATTAGTGTTCCCAGAACTTCGCAGAAAAATCAAACATTTCTAAATTGTTTACACATCTAATACTATGTATACGCACAAATGATGTTTAATGTTCAATGTACAGAGAGGTTTGAGTCGACCTAATTTGCATAGCACACTACTCCCACTCTGAGGTCCCTATTTAAACAAGCACTCTACATTCTGGAGCTAGAAATCGGTTCGCCTTTACTTTGTGAGTTCCAGCCAAGCCAATATTAAGGCATTTAATATTCCACTCAGTTTACATTTTAATTTCTATTTAGTTTCACATTAGAATATTGTCACAGTCTGCTTTAAATCAACAGCAGACAATAAGATTCAAAATGGCTCGGCTTTTATCAGCATGCTTCTTAATTTTGATATCAGTGCAACTGGTGAGTATTTGATTTCATAATTATTTGAATGTAATCTCTTTCTTGAATAAGTGATGTAACCACTAGCCTATATGAGTAGTGCTGATACACCATCTTATTATTTTTATAGGTCAAATCCTCTGCTGTGTTTGAGTTGAAAGTGTACTCTTTCACAACTACCAGTAGTAGTGTGTGTAAACAGTCCAGAGACTGTCAGGTTTTTTTCCGTGTTTGCCTGAACTACACGCAGGACGTCATATCATATAGACTGGCATGTTCAAATGGCACTGGACTGACAGGAACATTCAGCTCAGACCAGAGCTCCATCTCCACTAGTGCACCAATAACTGTGCCCTTTAACTTAAATTGGCTGGTGAGTAGCTCAAGAGTGAACATTAAAGATTAATATAACAGTTATAACATGTATAGCATGTTAGATAGACTATCAAGGTAATATTAGCAATTTTATGATATGGAAAACAATATAATGTCAGTGACAGATATCACTCAAATAGATCCTGAAATATAATAATATCTTTCGCAGTTACGCCTAATGTAACATTTTTGTTTATCCAGTCAGAGGACTTTGATCTGCTTTCTGCTGGTCAATCATTTTGCCCGTTTTTTAAGGCAGCCCATATACAGGAAGCTGGAATCCAGAGTCAGATTGTCATGTGAGAATATTATGTTGCAACTGCTGCTTTTGGCAACTAACATCAAAATACCTATACAGGATTAGTGTACAGTAATACTAGTAAAAAGACTCATGAAGCTCTTAGGCTTTCCCTCAATTCTGCCAGGAAAAGATTCAAAGCCTTGGAGTATTGACAACAGTGTCCTCTGCTAATTCGTAACATTTACAGCAGCCATAAAGCCAGGAAATACTTGTGTAATTATTTTTTTCTTGCAGATGCCATTTTAGTACATGAGTATATAGTATAGGCCTATATTTAGTATATATGATTTTGAAAACAAATACTACCTCCTCAACTAGTGATGGGCACTTTCAAAACACTCTTTTGTGAAGCTTTGAAACCTTTGTAAATAATTTGTTTTGAACCAAGAGTGCGTATCAAAATGCCAAAGTCACGTGATTTCAGTAAAGAAGGCTTTGTTATCATGTCATGTTTCGAAATTTCTGTTACATAGAAGTGAATAAAAATAATATATTCATATTTAATATTAAGGTAACGCAGGTTCCGTTAGTTAATGTTAGTTAATGTATTAACTATCATGGGACTAGATTAGACTGTAATACAAATAGTTGAGTTTGCCAGGTGCATATAACATTTATGACAGGTTTTCATGAAAGTGTTTGTCAGTTTGTCTGCTTGACAATTCGATTTTGCACTGCAACAATAAAACTGAAGTGAGATAAACAAACTGAGAAATGTTTCTTTTTAGTTAAAACAGATGTTGTCAAAGTTTTCCTTTGGGGACATAATTTGAAGTTGGAAAAAGGTAATAAATTGCAATATATCGCAATATATTTAAAATCGCAATAATATTGTATCGTGACACAAGTATCGTGATAATATCGTATCGTGAGGTCTCTGGTGATTCCCACCCCTAGTGGTTTTTATCTGATCTTTTCAAAAATTTGTTGTAGGCCTAGACAATTTTAATGACACATTTGTTTAATACAAGGGTAGAGTTAGCCTTACTAATAGCCTCTTGGGCCTGATTAACCAAGCCCTCCATAAAAGGCGTCACACCTCGAAACAGTGAATCAGTTTGCAAAGCAGTTGGTTTAATTGATTCAAAGTTTCAAAAGGCTTTGTTTCTTCCATGACACCAAAGAGTAATATCAAGCCACAAAAAGGCCAAAACTGAAGAAGTTAAAAGTAAAGAAAGTTATCTCTGGATTTATAACCGTCATTACTACAAGCCAAACGAAGCCTGCATTTACTGGACGGTTTGTCACTGATCACGTGATTCTCTGACAACAGTCTTGATATAGGGAACTTAGTAAAAATTGCGCTGTGACACCACTAAAGTTAAGGTGGTTATTCTTACCTGTAACACTAAAATGAAGCACATATGATCCCGTGATTCACCTCAGAAGGTCACCCAAGCGTTTGCGCGCGTCTTTTGGAGGGCGTGGTTTTGGAAAGTGGGGGCGTGTCTAATTCAATGGATAACGGAGGTTCAAGAACAATTTCTGTCATTACAGGGAACAGTCTTAGTGATAATTGAAGCATGGAATGCAGAGTCTTCCAATGATCAGCCAACAGGTATACCTCCTATTTTTGTGTTTTATTTAAATACCAATTTTTTACAAATGTATTTATACATTATGATTTATTTTCAGAGAATCTAAGCAATATGATTGGCCACTTCGCCACCAAAATAAATCTTACTATTGGTCAGAAATGGTCCTTAGGAGAGCATATAGGAGAGAAAAGTGAGCTACGCTTTTCCTACCGTGCAGTGTGCGATGAATTCTACTATGGCGATGACTGCGCTGATTTCTGCCGTTCTCGGGATGACCCTTTCGGTCACTTTACCTGTGACGACGCTGGCAACAGAATTTGCTTGCATGGATGGAAAGGCCAATATTGCGGAGAGCGTAAGTGATTTTTTTTATTTATTTGTATTAGTATTATTATTTTTTTAAATTTGTACCGTTGATATGCTATAAAAGCTGCATATATTTATTTATTTATACGTATGTTATTTCTGTTTGGTCAATTAGAACATCTAATTATGTAATAAGCAAGAATAGTAGCCTACTACATATCGAATCTTTTGTATTGTATTTTTGAAAATGATGCACATTTATTCTAATTTTCTCCCTCTTATTTTTAACAGCTATCTGCTTCTCTGGATGTAGTGAGGAACATGGTTATTGTGTGGCCCCCAGTCAGTGCAATTGCCGGTATGGATGGCAGGGCCCTCGCTGTGAGGAGTGCTTACCTTACCCAGGGTGCAAACATGGCACCTGCAAACATCCCTGGGAGTGCAGGTGTGAGAAGGGATGGGGAGGCCTGCTGTGCGACAAGGATCTTAGTGTTTGAATTGATATATTCAGTGTTTTCCTGGTTAGGTGTGTTTCATTTAGGCTATAATGGGCTGTTATGGTTGAGAAACCACTTGAAATACACTAAATAAATAAATAATGATGTCCTATTTCTTTGGATTATGGTGCCATGTTAACAACACAGTGTTTATGCCATTTAAAAATAATTAAATTAACACAACTGAAAATTGTGTGCACCGTCTTTAGTCTCATAAGGGCTAGTCTGATATTAAGGGGACATTTCAAAAGCAAATGTGCCTTAAAACAGAGGAGTCATCATACCCGTCACAGCCAAAGCATATTATATTATCATGACGCCTGCTGGTAGATGTCGTCTTTCTCCATTGATGACAGTCATTCAAAAATATCTGTGTAGTCTGACTGTATTTTTGCAAGCAACATATGGATCATGAAGATAAAAGTGGATATTTCACTTTTAATATACAAGATGCTTTGCCAGTGACCTTTTTTGAGGGCTCCTAAAAGTATAAAATGGCTTTTGATTGAGTGTCTTCCTACCTATGGAGCCATCAGGAATGTTTAGATAATTTAAACATTGTTAAAACAATACTTTAATTCTATGCAAGAATTTACTACTATCGCAAAATAGTTCAGCTTCAAATTACATACATTTTAAAAATTTACTAATTACTAATTGTTTTACGAAATGTTTTACTAATTTGACAACTACTTTCATTTATTCTCATTCAACAAATTAAAGTGAGTCTTTTTTTTTTTTTACTATATTTTATGCATGTTTTGTTGGAGAGTTACAATAGTGGAAGGATGAATATGCTTTCTCGATATTTTATTTTATTTTGAAAGCCAATCATCCAAAGCAAGAGGCCACAAATTGAATATAAAAAACAAGGAAAACTATATGACAGACTACATATACACACCCACACACACAAATCAAATGGCTTAACAAGATCAATTATCAAGACACGCCTGTGATCAATCAATGAGGACTAAAACAAAGAAACGGAACTTCAAAATGATAAATGTGATTTTTAACACAACAAAAAGACACGTGGAGCTCAATATCCAGAAAAGAAAGCCTACAAAATTTTCTGACTAGAAATCAATTAAGCAAACCACATTATACATAAATAGTATCTCCCTTTAGAACTGTTGTTATTCATGAATGAAAAGAAAGTGAAACACCACACAGACACCTTCTGAGCAAATCCATTTTGTTTTATTAAGATTTTTTTTACTCATAACAGTAAGAGTCAATTCTAACAATAATAAATGTGCATAAAACAAGTCTTTTAGAATGCAGCACAATATCTTACAGCAACTATAAGCAAAGAGCAGGTGTAAGAGTCCATAGAGGGCGTTAAGCATCCAAGCAAGTGCTTTCAGCAGGCAGGACCACCTGTGGTTTCGCCGTCTGCAACGGCCGACCAGCTTTTAGGCATTGCGTTTAGTGAAGGAAAGTGATGCTTTGGTTTAATAGCTCTTGTGCAGCAACCTCAAATGAGTAAAACGCTGACCTCAGCGGAGGATTTGACAGTTACATTCATTTTGTTTATTTTTTTGTGTGTGTGTGTGGTTGGTGTCCTTTCCCTGCTGAAGGCACGTTACCAAGCAACAAAGCAACTCTTCTGTTGTCGTGTGTTAAGTGGACGTCTTTTTCTAGCATCTAGAGTCAGTTTGAAGGCCTTTTTAATAATTGTACTGTTCTTACGGTTATACTCGGATGGATTATCGGCGAACGTGCCTCAATTCAGGCTCAGATATCGATCGAGATACTTGATTTACACTATGCTGTGGCAATGATAGTTACGGTAGCCTACTGTGAGAAATTATCTTATCTACGTACTTATCTATTATGAGAATTTTTTCTTCTTCATGCAGTTATTTATGTTCATCATATGACAAATACTGTGTTTTTGAAGGTGTAGTATCTATTTGTAAACAAAACCGAATTCCCCACAGTGGAAATCATGACGGGGCAGAGTGTACTGCCAATTTTTGAGACTCTTGGTACGTGTCGGTACTGTATGCAGGCAACGCAGAGCTTTATTATTATTTTTCTTTTCTGAACGTGATGGCCGGAAATGATGATAAAAGAACTGTGCCATATTTCTGCAAGCATCATTTGTTAGCTGGACTATTACTCTAATTCTTAAATTATCCTAAGAAAATTTCTCATAGTTATAGAATCTTTTATTATTCAAAATAAGATCTCAATATTATACATGTTCCTTTTCTTTTCTTTATATTGACTATGTACAGAAGTGCAAAAAGTCAACCTTCATCCCTTAAGTTATATGGCTCTCTCTCTCTCTGGTTTGCAGCTCGAGGCCCGACCCTGTGACCTCCCTCCTTTGTTTTACATCTTTAAATATTCAGAAATCTCTGGAGCCAAGTTGCTGCACATTTTGGCCTGACATTGAGGGATGTTTTTTTCTTCTTCTTTGAAATATTACAAGACGATTTTTTTAAATTCTGAAATGCATACAGTAGAAAATAACTTCTTTTACTCGAGCATGTACAATTGATACTTTAACCAGCTAAGTGTAGACGTGGTCTTGATTCGACACAAAATAAGGGGTTAAAATATCAACCTTACCATAGCAACAAATAAACTCTCTTTCTGTCGTTTTCTCTCTTTTTTAAGACAAGATCAAACATTTTGTTCAACAAATTCAAAACCAAAATCCTTGAAATTTCAAACATTCTACCATGAAAACTAACATGAAGAATTAAGAATACAACACTACTAGCTAAACATTATGAACTTAAAATGATGTAAAAGAAAGTGACAGTAAGATAAACAATATTTCATTTCCTACATTCTAAAACAGTTCTATGACAATAGTCAAAAACAAAATCTTTATATGCAAACACCACAATATATTTCTAACAAAGGCTTTAAAACAGTTAAGTGTAACATGATTAATATACACGTAAAATAAGTGTGAAGAATAAAATCTCATCCGCTGTAATTTCCCATTTGTGATTGAGAGAATGTTTGAATGTTGGGTTCAAACACTGAAATATAAGGCTTTAAGTGAGGAAACGGCAATGGCGTGCATCCTTTCAAGTCTGCACCTAAACCAGGCTGAAATCCAGACTCAAGTGAACTCGGATTCATTTCATCTTGAGTCTGGTTGTGACGCTAAAACCCTCGCCAGTAACTTGGGTACCTTGATGTGAACATCTGTTTCCTGGTTTACAAGCAGCCTTGTACGTAAAACGAAGCTACACAAATTATTCACCTTCCGTGATCAGTATACCCAGTCAAAACACATTTAAATAAAAAATAAAAAGAGGAAAACAGACTTTGGCACAACTTAATGTTAAACACATCTCATGATATTCTCCGTTCCTCTTTTACGTCATCCAGCGGTCGCGTACTATTCGAAAACAACTCAAAATCAACACAGATGAGAACTGAAGACAAACCCTGACCCAACACTAACCTCATCTTTCCGTGTACCTAGACTCGAACTCACAATCTGTCACGAAATACTCAAGCAGTGCTTTTCCAGCATGATTTTTAGAGTCCTCACACCGTTACGGCAAAGACTGGAACGCAGTCGCTCTGTTTCCACATGCGACTGTCGAATCTACGCTACCTTGACGTTCTCTAACGTGACTCTCGATTACCTTCAAACGCGACATTCTCTCATTCAAGGCAATACAAAGAAACAGGGCATTAGGAACAAGGCAACCCTGTTCTCATAGGAGTCAAAAAGGCTTCATAGTTCTACAAGGCCTAATGGATGATCTACAAATAAAAATGGCACGTTTCATAAAAAACCCACACACTTGTGAAATTATGTATAAAAAACATTAATCTCTGGTAAACATAATAACACTGTTGATATAACACTCTAGATCGGTGTCTGGTATTCAGCCGGTGGTTATGGTACATAAAGCTTGTAAGAATGTGCTTCTGAAAGGTCTCAGGTGATCGGTTTCTACCCAAAACATTCATCCGTCATTCTCGACTCTGCGCTTACAATCTAGTTTGAACTAAAGATAGAGAAAACTACATACATTGAATTATTTTGCTGGATTATTTGTGCCATATATTGACGTTCGATTCGCTTTTCAATTCAAGGTGCACCTTTTGTAACTTTGTAAACCTTCAGACAAATTTCGAGGAAAGAAAATCAAGGTGTGAATCACAAAAAATATCTAAAGTAAAAGAGTAAAAATGTCGTCCTGTCTGACATAATGATGTAGTTCACTCAAATTCTACACATTACGTGTAAGGACATTCAGTTTCACCCCAGTAAAACCCTACCATCATATATGACCAAATTCTAATCTTCATATTATATTCTATCAGGCGGTGATCTTGATGTTAACATTTTGAATTTTGTTTGTTTGCCTTTTGTCCGGGGCAACAGCACATTCCTTTGATCTGTGGGAAAGTAGAAAAAGTGCATGTTTAGAACACTTGAAAATAGGTATTAAAGTGAGAGTTCAACCAAATTCGACAATTCTGTCATTAATTAAATTATTTAGAATGTTGAAGAATTCTTTTGCATACGATGACAAGTTAAAAACAGTGCCATAAAAGTAATTAATGTGACTTAATCATTGTATTCTAATGCCAAATTTACACAGTTGAATGCTGCTCAGAGATGGCATGAATGCATTTACGTTTAATTGCATACTGTTATACTATGGGCTGAGGTGTGTCAGAGCAGGAATAAAAGAAGATATTTTGGAGAATGTTGGTAACCAAAACCAAACAGTTGACGGTAGCCATTGACTTCCATAGTTATCTTTTCTGTACTGTGGAAGTCCATGGCTATAGTCAATTGTTTGATGATTACCAACATTCTGCAAAATATCTTCTTTTGTGTTTAACAGAAGAAAGAAGCTCATACAAGTTTGGAACAACTTGAGGGTGAGTAAATGATGACAGAATGTTCATTTTTAGGTGTACTATCCCTTTAACTAAGCTGTGTAAATATGCATTAAGTGTTCTGAAGCCATATAATAGTTATGTGTGATGAACAGGCTGAAACTTGCGCTTTAGGTGCCATAGTTTCCTTATTGGTGCTTGACACACATGGTCATATGAACTAGTTGTATGAAAAAAAGAACTACTTCCGAATTGAGCTTTTGTGTTCTAACCAATGACACTTCTGGCATTATTTAAATTATTTAGAATTTTTTTGGAAAGTTTGAATTTTGGAAAGTTCTTTTCTATACAATGACAGTTAGTTACTATGTCATCTTAAAAAAAAGAAAATTCCAAAAAGGTATCATAAAAGTGGTCCATATGCTTGTAATCAAACTGTCACAGGTTTCCGTTTTGGAGCTTGACAAACTTTTGATAACTTTTCAGAATTTTCCTTTTATGTTCTTTTGAAAAAACAGCCACACATGGGTTTGGAATGACATGAGAGCAAATAATGGCCAAAATTGGGTGAGGTTTTGCTTTAAATCAAACAATTACATTTAAATTTCTCAGACAGGCAGGGCACAAATCCAGCAGTTTCTGGAAAATGTCAATAAAAATCACTTACTGTTATGGACTGGAACTACATCTGCGTCAAGTACTTGTGACTAGTCAGATGCTCTGCAGATATTATTGGAATCTGAAGATGAACGGAGAGAAAATGCATGAAAAAAGATCCATTATGACCTTTATTTTTTACAAAAATCATTTCAAAGACTAAAATATTCTCCCTCACCCTCACTCCCTCCCCCATGACAGTTAAGAAGAGAATGAGTCAAACACAACACAAATTAAGAAATGCCATTCAAGAAAACGATGAACCATTGCTTATTAGTATAAATCGTTCTCAAGTGAGACAGGGAGAAGTCAGTGAATTCCCATGCAACATTCCATTTTTCCAACTTGTTGACCGTCACTTTTTATTTCAACAACTGAAGGTATTCGAAAAGCTGCTTTATAGACTCTACTAACATCTAATGTTTCAAACCATAGAGAACCTCACCCATTTTTTTTAAAAAATTGTATCATTTAGAACAGACTATTCTGTCATTGCGGCCTGTAACGCTGGTTTGTATTGATTACAAAGACATGTGATAGCGTTCATATGAGCAGTATTTAAGCTGACTGATATTCTTTTTGTTTCTCGATCAGCAAAACAACAAAGTGAAGTGGGGAAAAAAATGAAATCATTTATCCTTCACAGCCGGCAAAGATGTACCTGAAGCAAAAGCCTAAGAAAAACGACCTCATACATACCAATTGCATGTATTCGTTGGTAGTCAGCTTTGATAGAGAAGAGTCCTCAAAATAACAAAGGACAAAAGAAAAACAATATTAAAATGCTATTTATAACCGTCAAATATAACAAGAAATGCTACTGTAACGGTGCTTTAATAGAAATTTCATTTTTACACCATTTTCACAGCGCTCCGGTAATTTCAGACTAGTTTCTAGAGCATTTTGTGCACAAAACCTGTACAGAAGAGAATTCAAACAACTCCGTTTACTTATGCATAGCTCTGTCTTTATAGTGCATTCTTTTGTTTTTCGCAGCCAATGTATGCAGTGAGAAAATTACAGGTCAAATAAATGTTTTCACTGTGAATCTGTTGTTTGAAGTACCACAAAAAGTGTACGACTTATCAAAAACCTGTGTAGGCCAACAAGGGCGAGAGATCACTATAAAGGGCCCCCGGCACTCGGAAACATCCATCAGACAGAAAGAGAAAGGTAGAGAGAGTGTATGTATGTGTGTGTGAGAGAGAGAGAGATAGAGAGAGAAAAGGCCATAAAAGTGCAAACCTGATTGGCTGATGCAGATGCAAAGGGAACACTTGTGGCAGATGTGGTTGCTGCGCCCGGGGAAGCACCGTGCATCATGGGAACTTTTCAGAGGGAAAATGGTATAAGCACACATACAGGGAGTGTGGCCAACAGGTGCACAAACATGACGAGTGAGTGGACACAGAGGAGTATGGAAAGAAAAGTGAGCATTGAAGGTGATATCAGCAAACGGCAAACCAAAAGTGGTGGCAAGAGAGATTGTTCTAAAGAAGACATAAGGGCAGGTAAAGTGTCATTTGAGCCAACACATCAAGAGCTACAAGGAGAAGGAAACAAAGGCATGGCATCTCATAAACTTTGCATTTAGGTTTCAGCTTCCATGTACTACTTTAACATTGAACCCTTCTCGTATTTTCAGTTACTTGAACATCATGCTCAACACTGATTATCTGAGCCACAAACAACTGCAGTGAAAAACAGTATCAACTACAAAGTGATCAATTCAGTGTGGGGAGTTAAAGGGATAGTTCACCCAAAAATATAAATTTTGCCATTATTATTATTCCCCTTCAGGTTATTCCAGAATTACAAACTTAAATATTACATATTATACTATGTGTAAAGTTATACTATATATATATATATATATATATATATATGTGTGTGTGTGTGTGTGCGCGCACTACACGTATTAACGAATGGTTAATTATAATTTTATATTAATAATGATCAAATATTAATTATATTTTACTACATATATACACTGTACAGTAATTGTTATACTATAATTATTATGATAAATTATACCATACTGTACTGTTATACTATATTTATAAAATTAGACTATAATATATATATATATACTATATATTTATATTATTATAAGAAATATTATTAAAAACGGATCAATATTTAATATTATATAAATTATTATATTATTATATAAGATCAAATATTATATATATTAATACAATTTTAGGTTGTTATTCTTTAAAAAACACTCAAATTTCATTCTCCATTCCACATTTTTAAACGTGCACAGCAAAAATACTCAAAATTCCTCCTTTTGTTTTTCATGAATGTGAGTAAATTACTGAATTTTCATTTTTAGGTGAAATATCTCTTTAAAAAGCCACCAAAACCCACAACACGATACACAAAATGCTATAATTACAACTCACAGTGAAAGAAACCATATTTGTTTGTATTTAAAGTCAACATGAAATCAAAATGTAAAAATATACAATAATCTAATTTTGCATAATGTATTGGTGCATGTTATTGCAAAGATTATTTTTCAGCCGCCTCCTCCAACTTGCCAACTTTCATGTGCCTAAAAGTCACTTTTCACAATCCAGTGCAATTCCTGATTAATCAAATCAAGTTCTTCCTCTACATATCTTCTTGAACATTCTGTTTCACTTGGAAGTATGTCATATTACTGAAGTAAACTGCATTGCAGATGCCGTTTCATGTTGACTTTAACTTCAAATCACAGATGCTTCATAAGTGAAGCGCTCACAGAGATGCCCACTTATCAATGCCAGTTTGTTGGCCATGTGGATTTTGAGGACATGAAAACAACTAAGAGGAGGAAGTCTAGAAACCTACCCACGCTCGCTGCAGGGGTCATGCACAATATTGAGCCTGCCCATCATGCATTGCAACAGGAAGTGGATTGGAAAGGGAGAAGAATCACAACAGCCCATCACAAGGTTGGTTAGAGTGAAGAAATCATAATTAAAGGAAGACAATAATCATTACAGTGATACAGCATGATGTCCATAAGAGACCGATTAGTTAATAAAACCGTGAACTCAGGAAGGGAGCACATGTATTTGTGAGCTCACAGAAACTTGTGTATGTGTGACCGTCACCATAGCAGACGTTAGTATGACTGAGGGGCATCCCAGGGTTATTGGCAACTGTATTTCGCAGTGAAAGCCATGAGCTCAACTACAGCTATGTTCCAGAGTAGAAATGTGATACAAAGATGAGGTGATAGAGAGAAACTAACAGACAGCCCCATTTCTTATTGCTCACTTTACTGTGCATAAATTGCAAGGTTCCCACACCTTCTGACCAAATAGTTTTCTATGACTTTTCCACTGGATATAGATTTTTATAGATTTTTTTTCCCAGAAAAAATAAAATAAATAAATAAATTACAAATGAAAATATCTATCTATCTATCTATCTATCTATCGTATGGTATAATAGTATGTATAGTATATTATACAATACTATACTCTATATTTATGTGATAAATACTGTATTATAACATTTATAGTATTATAATGACAATCATTGGCATAATATTATATTATAATATAATGATTGTATTATATACATATATACAGTATATACTATATATAAATGTGTGTGTATAAAGTAATTGTAAAGTAGTAGAACATTTATACTATGTAAAGAAATATTTAAATTATATATAATTTTATTTATTTTATGTATTATTTGTATTATGATAAATTATATTATACTACACTGTGTTATACTATAAAACTAGTAATTAGGGGTGAGTATTACTACATTATTACTACAAATTATATACTATGATATAT
>NW_015660026.1:98797-99112 GCF_001515625.1 Sinocyclocheilus rhinocerous | reverse complement strand
GTGTATGTATGTATGTATGTATATATATATATATATATATATATATATATAATTTGTTAAATTGTAAATTAGAAATATTTATATTATTAGAATAAATTATAGCATACTACTATACTATGTTATACTATATTTATAAGATTATTAGTTATGGGTGAGTATTACTACATAGTATATATATTAGAATATACTATTATTATACCATACTACACTATGTTATGAATACAATTATATATACTACATACTTATATACATATTATATTTTACTATTGTATATTACTAAACAAAAAGCAAACTACTCTGCTACTTTTTTTTTTT
>NW_015660026.1:75700-98239 GCF_001515625.1 Sinocyclocheilus rhinocerous | reverse complement strand
GTATGGCTGTGGGAACCCTGTCTCTTAAAAAAAAAAAGTTATCCCATGTCTTTGTGCATCCCTTATGGTTTAGAAAGGTCAAAGGTGAGATCAAGGAGTGGTCAGGGTTGACGAGAAGCCCTACCTGATGGAATAAAGGCAGCTTGCTGCTGAAACTGCATGTTGGCCAAAGCCTGCTGGTACTGGAGCATGCCAGTACTGAACATGCTCGTGGCACCGTTGGCTTTCTCAAGCGCAGGTCGCTTTGGTAAAGGTGGCATGACACTGTGAGGAATTCCCTGCTCCGATAAGACCACAGGGAAGGGGGGTGAAGGAAATGGGGAACGGGTCGGGATGTGTGGAAGAGAGTAAAGACAGGAAAGGAACAAGAAAAAGACAGAATTATCATCAGAGGGCAAAACATCACAGGGCTCGATTCTGACAAACAAGCAAGCAAGCGGCAGCTAATACATGTCTACGGCACAAGCAAAAGCCAAAGAGCCAGTTTCTCTCGCTATAAAACTAAAATTAGCACTGAACATCTGTGATTTACATCAGGAGAGTATTAATTCATTAACATTACAACATCCATACTGCTAACTCAATGCAAATGAAGCAAGCGTAGCACTACTCAAATGTATTGCAGACATAAGTGACAAAAAAAAGAAAAAGAAAAAAAGGAAAATAAACTGCACTGCTCACTCCATGATAAGTGTGAGAAAGAGACTAGATCTTTTCTGTTGCTTTAATGGTGGAGCTTTAGTATTCTTCTGCTGCTACCCCTCCCATAGACATATGCACTACACAGAGATACTAAACATGCATACTGAACATAAACATATAGAAGCCATGTCACTAAAGTTTAGAACATCTGGCCCTGTCCTCACGCCCTGGAATAACACACGTGTGATGATCTGATTGCGGCAGACGGGCATATCTGGTTTCTCGTTACACATCTGCTCAATATGCTCGCCGCAGTCAGTTGATCACACGACATGGTAACACAGAACACAACAGAGGCATTAAATAAACAGACAACAAAAGGACTATGCTTGCGAATGATCTTTCTTCTGTTGTTAAGACACTACAATAAAGCAACATGCCAAGCAAAAAGGTGAAAGGTCATAGTACCAGGTCAAAGGTGGCTTCGAGGGGTCGCTTCAGTGATTTGACAGCCGACTGAGTCTTAATTAGCAGGCAGCGAGCACATGATGGCAATGGGCCAATGGGGTTCAAGCGCATTAACATAAACAGCAAGCAGAGGTGCATCATGGGGGCAGCAGTGCATTTTGGGTAGGTGAGAAAAAAAACAAATAAAAACAAATCATTGGAATGCAGTATACAGGGGGATATCTGGACTAAGGCATGCAGAAATACAGTCCATTCTGTTTTAGAAAACTCTGTACTGAGATTCAATTAACAAGTACATCAATTATGGTAACATTAACAGGGTTTCATTGACAGTAAACATACTTGTAATACAACGTCAACAGTGGATAACATTGCGCTGGATTGCAAACATACATTTAATGTGCAGAAATGTTACATAAAAATAACTAGGACGCTGCCCTCTGCTCGACAGGATGATGAAATTACATATTTGTGCAGTTTAAATGGGAATGGCAATGACTTGTTGTAGGTAGGTATATAATATCTTATACAGATCTCTATTAAAAATATGATCCATAAGAAACATTCATAAATTCTTATTTATTGTTAAAAACTCCTGAAACTTTTTTTTTTTAGAAACCTGAGATCAAATATATACCAAGAAAGTGTTAATTTTACACTATTTCTACACAATTAAAAAAAAAATGTTTTCTTTTATAAATCCTTATTTAAAGATTTCTTTTTTTCAAATTAAAATGTTTTTCTTTAAAGGAAGAATTCAAACCAAAATTAAAGTTTGCTTAAAATTTACTCATCTAAAGGCTATCCAAGATGTAGATGAGTTTGTTTCTTCATCAGAACAGATTTGGAGACATTTAGAATTACATCACTTGCTCCCCAATGGATCCTCTGCAGTGAATGGGTGCCGTCAGAATGAGAGTCCAAACAGCTGATAAAAACAACACAATATGACTCCAGTCCATCAATTATTGTCTTAAGAAGTAAAAGCTGTGTGTAAGATACAAATCCATTATTAAGGATGTTTTATTCTAAACATCACTTCTGGCCAAAATACCAGTCTATAAACCATAATAATGCTTCCTCAAGGGAAAAAGTCCATCACCTATTCTATCCTCTCACATCACAACAGCCCTTAATGACTGTTTTTGCTTGTAAACTGTGCTTGATCTGTGCATACTTCTCTCCTGATTCAGACAAGATGACATTTTCACTAGAAAAAGCAATATTATGGATAGAGGACTCGATTTGAAGTTAAAATGTATTAATGATGATTTTCTTTTTCTTACAAATGTGCAGCTTTTCACTTCACAAGTTGTGAATTGATGGACTAGAGTGGTGTGGATTACTTGTAGATTATTGTAATGTTTTCATCAGCTGTTTTGGACTCTCATTCTGACGGTACCCATTCACTGCAGAGGATCCATTGGTGAGCAAGTGATGCAATGCTATGCTTTCTCCAAAACTGTTCTGATGAAGAAACAAACTCATCCCCATCTTGGATGGCCCGAGGGTGAGTACATTTTCATTTTTGTGTGAACAATTCCTTTAAATGCATTCTTTAAAATGGCACAGAAATGTAAAATATATACCATCTAAGAAAGTGTTAATTCTACAAACAGTATGATGCATGAGAACAGCATTACATGACTGTGTGTGTGAGGATGTAGAGGATGTGCTCACCATGGCAGCGGCGGCCGTGGCCTGATTGACCTGGTGCTGGGCCGCTTTGATCTTGGCCTGCAGGTGTGCAGGAGGGTGGAAGTATTTGCACTTGTCTCTGGAGCAGCGGCCCTTTATGAAATCCATACACACCGTCACGGTGTTATCACTGGGGTCGATCATTGTGCTGTCGGCAGGGTGGGCAAACCTGCAGTCCGTCTCTCCACGAGAGCAGTTGCCACGCTGGTATTCACGACACACCTGAAAATACACACAGCTGTAATGCATCGCTTGGCATATTGAGAGACTACAAAGTTTGTGTTTGTGTAAAAACAAAATTTGACTGAATTGTGCACTAATTAGCCAAGGTTTCATTAATAAAGAGACCCTGTAATCTTTAATTTAATTATGTTCAGAATGGCATGCTACTACTGAAACAAAGTAATATGCAGTAGTGTGCATAATATGTGAACTTTCTGTATGCATGGATGCAGAAATGTGAAGGGTGTAACCAAAGCACAATGTGCATATATGTACCATAGCCCACAATGCAATGCAAAATATTTTTTTATATCTCTTCCTTGACTTAATATTTTAACAGTTAAGAGACTTTCCACAAAAGTGCATTAAAATATTGCTAAAATGTACAGTGAACGACCAGTACACTGCATGAAATATTGTACTCCACAATGCAATGCACTCAACCAATCCACCATGTCGTTTTATAAAAAAAAAAAAAAATTATAATCTAAAAAAGTACCCATATTTTATAACAATCCCAATTTATGTTATTTTACATATATAAAAAATAATACAGTATAATAAAATATTATAATTAATTATCATTTATTATATTAATATAACAAATTATGTTAATAATTATGATTATAATAGTTATGTTAAAACATTTCACCCATATTTAATACCAGCTTAGCTTGTTATTTTATAAATAGAAATAATGAATACATTATAATATAATTAAGTATAATGTTTTATATTCATATAATAAATTAAAAGACAACCTTCCATTTCCAGAGTGATTAAGTAATATCAGCCTTAATTTGTACTGCATTTCCCATCTTGGCTTTTTATTTGATTAATTGCATGTAATGTAGCGTACTACACACTAAAACACTTATTAGTGCATACTACATGCTGTTGCACATAAGTATATTTTTTAAAACGAAACAGTAGGCAGGATATAGTACACACTGTGCAGTTTGTAACATTATTTAATTCAACACATAGCCAGTATTGCAGCACTTTCTCAGATGAGGAGATGTGTTTTTTCATTCAGTGGTCAGCAGAGGGCAGCAGCCCCTTTATTTCTTACTTACTAGCAAGTATAGTTGTAACTTACATGCATGCACACAAAGATTAAGATTTAAATGTGTATATGTGTGAAAGAAAGAGATATTGATATTGGCTCTCTGATGACCTCATACCTCCAGTCGGTCTGTTCTGAGGAGTTTCTGGGCAGCTGAAACAGCAGCAGCGGACGGCACGGATCCCACAGCAGGGCTGCCCGCCATCAGCACAGGTGCGCTGGGCAGGATCTCTGCGGGCATCAGCCCAGGAGACACTGGGCCCAGGTACGGATTAAACGCAGCTGCGGCGGCTGCTGCAGCAGCTGCACTGGCGTTGGTTGCAAGGCTTGGCGTGACCGAAAACATAGGCTGAAACAGACCGAAAATAATAAATGAAACTGATATAGTGACACTGCTATAAATCGACTTTCTGTTTCTGTGACTTATGCAAATGATATAGTCAAGGGTCAAAAAATAAGCACTGTTATTTGACTATTATCCACACTTACAAAAGGTATCATGGCAGTACATGATTTTGTGTTATTATTATTATTATTTTTCATTGTTTTTAAGAAGTGCATGGCCACAGTAGTTTATCATTTATACCATTAACACAAATTAATATAACTACTTTTTTCGGCATTGTATATATATCGTAATACAAACATAAGTTAGTATATAATAATAAAAGTGGCACAAAGCATAAATAAACTTTAACAAACATTAGACTAACATTTACAGAAAATGCTTATGTATAGAAATGGCCTGATCTCTCTTGAGGTCATAAGAATGGAGCCTCACCATTGGCTGAAGCTGACTTCCTGGCATGATGGCATTGGCTAGCTGCATCTGCTGGGCGAGCATTGCCATGTTCTTCTGCTGGATCAGATTGTTACGGCCATTAATCTCCAGCTGCGTCTTCAGGTGAGGAGGAGGGTGCAGGTACTTACAGTTCTCTCTGGAACAACGACCCTGAGAATAATAGAGAGAGAGGAAGAACGTGAGGAGAAGAAAAGAAAGAGGAAATGTACATATTAAACCTCATGTTTTATTGTGATTTTACTGTTTTAAGTTAGATTCATACATGTAAAAAATAATAGTAATTGAATTCAAGTAAATTAATCATTTGTGATTTACTAAAACACATAAAATTACCAGAAAACATCACAATTAAAATAACAAAATTTTTTGAATTACAGCATAAATATATTGTCATCACTTCGTCACCCTTGTGTTTTTCCAAATTTGTTAATTATATATATATATATATATATATACATATGAGTAAATGATGTAAGAATATTCATTTTGTGGGTGAACAAACCATTTAACCTCTTGTAATTAACCTAAATTCCTCAAATATGTTTATATCATTTCATCATATCACTTTCGTTTAAGTTTAACTTGATGCACTAAAATAAATAAAACTAAAACTGAAATAAAAAAACTATATAGACATATTAAGAAAAACAAAACAAAAGTACATATTAAGAAAAAAGAATAAACAAAACAAAGAATACTAAAACTTGAACTAATGAACTTTCAAATATAAAATTACAAACAGAAAATATAAAGTTAAAAACAAATTCGAAATATAAAAAATAAACTAAATGATGGTAAAATGACTCGTATAATATTGAAGTTTTATCCCTGTTTTAGACATGCACTTTTCACAAATTTGCAAAACACACTGCAGAAAAGTATAACACAGATTAAAATAAACACCAAGTATGGGTGTATACTAATTATACAATGTTTGCATTTGATAATTAACTGCATTAAGACGGAATAGTAAATGACATGCAACTGGCATCTCCAGTTCTGGTTCATTCTCTCTGTTTAACAGCAGATAGAGGGAACACCCTGTTCTCATTCCAGCTGACAGTATTGAGTGCACGGGAAAGCCCTCTGCTCTAATGCATCTGATCGCAACCCGCAGCTGCTTTCAGCCCACGTGGAATCGGCCCTGACAGGCTGTCACTCAATCGATTAGCTGAGTATCGATTAACGAGTCACATCAGTGCGAGAGAAATCCATCTGACGAGTTTATGGATATACAGTAACCCGTGTGACCCCCCGTCCACATGCACTCGGATGATGAGTATCTTTATCTGGGCTGCGTAGGTGAGTATGTCAGGACACTCTCAGGTGAGTATGTTCAATTATCTCTGCAGCCAGCACTTTAGGAGAGTGTTATGCAGTTGTGATCAGTGGATGGATCTGGATGGCTATACAGGGCTAAAACGTTTCTGGAAAGTGAACTGACTTCTCTCCTAAACTCACAATGCCAAAAAATGCTTTTATGCAAAGCATCTACAATTGCTAGAAGAGAATGCAGTTAACTGGAACTAGGTTTGCATAAACTAAAAACAAACACAAAACTACTTACAACAAAGCAACATTTACTGTATAACTCCAATAATATATTTATAACAATTGTCAATTTTAATTTTAAATGATATTATTAAATAATTTTTAAACTATTAAAATAAATAATATTTTATTTGTGTCCAATAATACAGCACAATCCAGTTTAGGTATTTTTGCTGTAATTTTTTTTACAGCAGGAAAAAAAACTATAGCTTGTTTTAATTTTAATTATATAATAGTGCTGTCAAACGACTGTTTAGCTTAGCAATATGGTATAATGTAGTGCTGTCAAACGATTAATCGCATCCAAAATAAAAGTTTTTGTTTGCATAAAATGTGTTTTGTGTATATTTATTATGTATATATAAATACACACACATACAGTATATATTTTGAAAATATTTACATTGATTTACATGTACATATTTATATTCATATAAATTATATTATATATAAATATATTTAATATATAAACATATTTTTCTGAAATATATACATGCATGTGTGTGTATTTATATATACATAATAAATATACACATTACACACATATATTTATATTATGTAAACAAAAATGTTTATTTTGGATGTGATTAATCATGATTAATCGTTTGACAGCACTATTATATAATAATAATTTAAATAATAATTACAAGTTCTGAATACAGCATGTTTTATTAATTCTTGTAAAATGACTGTAAAATACAGTGTTTTGTATTCAATTAAAAAAAAAATTACAGAAAGTTCAAAAGAACAGCATTTATTTGAAATAGACATTTTTTGTAACATTATAAATGCCTAACCCTAACCCTAACCCTAACCCTTGCTGAATAAACATAGCCTACTTTCTTACAAAACACACACACACACACACACACACACACACACAAAGACCCCAACCCCATACATAGTTAATGTTTTTGTAGAGACAATATAAATGTGTAGCACTTTTACACCCAGTTCAGCTAGACAAAGTCCATAATAAGTGTGGGACCTGTCAGACAAACATTGTGAGCGAGAGGTCAGGTCAGTCAATTCGAGGGGAAAATAGCAGGGAGTCAGATGTCCCTCAGCAGTACCACACACACAAAACACACCCCTAAATGTTAAACCCTCTCTGGGTTTGTCTTCCTCCACTATCATACACTGACAGGCGTCATCAGTTCATCCTGGTCACTGAAGATCTCCACCAGCTGCAAATACTATTAACAAAGTTTCCCCAACACAAACAAACTAGGAACTTATCTATTACAAGTCTTGATTTGACTAAACACCTGTCCAACAATCACATTTACACAACACATTAGCAGTTTGGTAACATATGCATTCCAAAATAACATGCCAGAGCATTAAGATTGTTATTTTTAGTCTAATACGAATTCCAACTGAATTCACTTTGTATAACTGGTCAGTGATATACCACAGAGACAGAGGCTAAAGCAGATAGCAGAACCTTCTGGAAGTGTGACGTAAGTTTGCGCTCCTATCTATGCAGCATGTAGAAAATAAATAAAACACACACATACTTGGCTGTGAGTGTCTGGCTGGTATTCTGTGAGCTGAAGTTTCGACCATCTGTTTAAGACATTAGTGAAGCTGGGCTATGAGAAGATGAAGACTCTCTCAGAACTCTCTTTAGTCTTAGTCTTAGGGTCTTTAGTTCTTTCTTGACTTGACTAACTTGATTCATGCAAGTGTCACACACTCAAAAATATAGTTTTCTAATTCAATAGGCCCTTGCTAAAAATCTTCAAATGTTACTACCTTAGCAACTGTTGCTGTTATTTTTATTTTTTTCAAATGTATAATTCTCATTTTACAGACAAGCCAAAAATTTGGTAAACAATGAAGTTTTAATTACAATTATAGCATTCAACTTGTTTTAATCTAAAACATCAAATTAAAATGCTGTGGAATATTTAAAAAATATTAAAATGTACGCAATATATTTCATTTTAATGAGCAACTATTATTATAATAATTCATTATAATTATACATAATTTTATTCAATAAATGTAATAATGGTTTTATTGAATACAATTAGTTTATCACACATTTAGACAATGATCAACTAATCAACAGTTAAAAATGCTATAAAAATGCTTTATTATTATTTTATTTAATAAATAATTTAATAATGTTGTATTTAATTATTACAAGTTATTTCCCACACCTTTAGATAATGATCTACTAATTAACTTTACCTTTATTTTATTATTATTAATAATATTTATTATTATTATTTTATTGACTTAATAATTTAATAATGCTTTTAAATCGTAATACCTCATAATACAAATCATATATATACTTTATATATATATATATATATATATATATATATAGTATCACACATTAAGTCACTGACACTTAATATTTGTCAGCACAGTCAAACCTTTGAAGGAAGTCAGATACAAATGTGAATCTGTGTGTGTGTTTTATGCGGGTCTGTGCATGTTGAAGGGTGTGTGGGTGAGAGCGTTCTGTGAAAGGTGTAACACGGCCCTACTGAGCATGTGCGAGAGATATTAGTACTGTACGCTCACTAACCTGCCGAGAGGAAGAGCAAAAGAGGAGGCAGGAGGGGAAAGAATGAGGAGAAAATCAAGTTGAAGGATAAAAGAAAGATGTGTTTATGGGAGGTGGGTGATATGGGGCGAGCCGTGCGTGTCAGGGCTACCGGAGTCGAGTTACACTCACCCCATCTAACCCCACTCACCCCATCCGTAACCTCCTGCAGTACAGCAGCACAGGGGCTCAGGTCACATGACACACACATGTAAGGACATGATTCATTTAACTAAAGAGCCATTCAGTGCGAGAAAATGTTAGATCTAGAGTATAGTGAGATCTGGAGCAATGGAGTTCTTAACCAAACATTTAACTATTACGGTTTTATCTTTTATCTGTCATTTTGTACTTCCCTGTACTTATGAGTAACTGACTAGGCTTACATTTCACTGCAAGTTGTATTTTGTATATAACTGTGTATGTAACAAATAAAAATCTTGAATTTTGAATTACATTTATTTAACCCCAAATTATAGATTTTGACCAAATTAAATCTTCCTTATATAGTTGCAAACACTGAAACAATAGAAAATGTAAAACAATGTATTAAAGTATTTGTATATAACAATGTAAATAAAAGTATTTGGATACTTTTAATATTAATATGAATAATGCATTCTTTTGTTGCATAATGCAAATGCATTTTTAAAGAATCAAGTAATATGCAAAATCATCCTGATAAAATACAACAAAGCATAATTTATTTATTGACTTGGATTATCTATTTACTTTATTTTGTTTAAATTCAATCATTGATTTTTGTCGCTTGCATTGTTTTTATAAGCTGCTGACTGGACTGAGCCATACAGAATTTTGTTACAATTATCTAATGTAATTTTCTTTAAAACTGATCCTTTTTTTAAAATGTCAAATTATTCTGGCCTTGCTTGCATATACACAATAGCAAAAGAAAGAGCATTATAAAAAATCCACTATAAAACTACACTTCCAATTTCCAGTGAATATAGCTCTGTCTGGCAAGTTCATGAAGCACCTATCATAAGTGCTAATATTCCTTTTCATGTTTTTTTTTTGCATGTGCTGTTTGTAGTTTTTTATCACTGAGGTGAAAAACCTCCAGTTGTGCATGGCAGGAAACGCATTTGAAACATGATCCTCAGTCAGTGCACTACAGACAGCCCTGTCAGTGAAATCAGAGAGGCTGGAGAGAAAGTCGTTCGTGATCGTCACTCGGCCTCGTGACAGCTGATGGAGAGAGAGAGAGAGAGAGAGAGAGGATGCAGTCTTTCCAGCACTGCTATGGCAGGTCGTTTAGGTCACTGCTTGCATATGGCAAGCACTGAGCCAAAAAACAGAGGGTATGTTCCATTCACCTCAGGTGTGGTTTCTAAGCATATGCATGCATTTACAGAAACACCATTAACACACATATAGTGAAAAAGAAAGTAATTAGCACACATATAAAAAGTGCAGCTGAATGCATATCAATCAACTGTCAGACAAATGTTTGTTGTTTTTAGATATTTCACAAGTACTTCTTATCAAAATGTTGTGAATTATACTTTCATGCAGATACGCTTGTAGCATTTTTCATCCCTGAAATCCACTTAGCCAACTGTCAGTGTCAGTAAAAGTTTCTTGCACCAAAATTTATTTAGTTTTAGTTTCTCTCTAACCCTTTGAATTAAACAAGAAACAAGAAGTGTCCTCTCATCCTTGTAAATTGGCTGATGTTCCCTTTTACAGCTGGACTAAAATTCCGGAAAAAAAGTCTCAACTCAGCCCATCTCAAGTTACAAAAGGTTTAGCTGAGTGTACAAGGATAGGAGAGAATTTTAGTCTAAAGCCTCCTTTAAACCCCTCTTATATCACCAGTCTATAGTCTACACCATCATATTAAATTAGCTTAGTTTTTAGTTGTTATAATATAGCTGTAATTATAACAGGACCATTTATTTTTGTGTTGCATCGTTCATTTGTAAACAAGATAAACTTCTGTTTTACAGCTGAATGTCCAAAATGTATCAATATACTGTAGCATCACCGACATGGATAAAATTCCTAGCACAGATTAAATGTGTGTGAGTGTGTGTGATTTGAAGGGGATGGAGGAAGGTCTCATCCTCATGTATAGTGTCAGCCGCTGCTGTCCCGCAAGCAACAGAGTCCCTTTGTACTTGCACTGACTTACAGTTTACTGGCGGACGTGTTTTACAATGTGTGTGTGTGTGTGTGTGTGTGTGTAAGTGCTCAATGGTGATCTAACTATTTCCCCCTCATTCTGTGCCTGTATATTACTGAAATAATTCAATTCAATTCAAGTTTATTTGTACAGCACTTTTCACGATACAAATCATTGCAAAGCAACTTTACAGCAAATTAAGTTTCTACAATATTTAGTGGTAGCTTATCAGTGGTGACTGTCAGTTAATGTACATATGGCAGAAATGTACGGAAAAATCAATTAAAGACGTAATCAAACAGACGATGAACACTATTAACAGCAATTATTATATGATGCAATCAAACTTATAGCAAAATGTGGTAGTTCTGAATGTTGTTTCAGGGTTGGCATCATCTAATAAGTCCTACTCTTCATTTTCACTAATGAAGTGAATTAATTCTTATAGAAGCCCATTTCCTCCACATAAGAAAAATAAATCATGCTTTGGTAAATCATAATTTTAGAAGAAGAAAAAAGTCCAAATTATGACATAAAAGATTGAAATTATGAGATAAAAAGTAAAAAAAAATCTCAAAATGTATATCTTTATCTTTATTTCAGCTTTTTATGTCAAAATTTTGACTTATCTCAATTATGATGCAATGTCATAATTTTAAGTTTTATCTCATAATTGACTTGTCAATTTCAACTTTTTCATCTTAAAATTCACTACATCTCATAATTTTGACTTTTATCTCAAAATCAATTTACTATCTGATAATCTTGCTTTGCCATTTAATTATGACTTTTATCTCATAATTTCAACTTTTTGTCATAATTTTGACTTTTCATCTTAAAATTCACTACATCTAATCATTTTGACTTTTATCTCATAATTGACTTAGAATCATAATTTCTTGTAAATTTCAAATTTTGGTCATAACTGTTTTTTTGTCATGATTTTTGATGACATTTGTCTTATAATTTAAACTTTGCATGTCATAATTTAGACTTTTTATCTCATAATTGACTTAGTATCTAATAATCTTGCTTTGTCATTTAATTATGACTTTTATCTCATAATTTCAACTTTTTGTCATAATTTAGATTTATGTCGTAATTATGACTAAATTATGCAATTTTGTCTATATCTCATCACTGACTTTTGTATCTCATAATCTTGACTTGTATCATAATTTCAAGTAATTTAAACTTTTTTATATCTTGAATTTTTTTTGCGATAATTATGATTTTTTTTTCTTATGTGGTGGAACTGGGCTTCCATACGTTGTTTTTGTTTAGTAGTGTATGCTATTATTATTGCTCATACTTAGACCCCTAACTATTACATCTTAGCGTGTAACTAAATTAACAAATGTTGTGCTAAGGATATAAATGATATCTCAAATCATGCGCCTTGCTGAAGAAAATGTGCTACTGCTTTACATTTGTACCATCTCACCATCGCAACCACACAGCAACACTCAAAACCCTTTAGCAACACTCTAGCATCAAGATAGCAAGTTTTACACCACATTTCTTAGAAAAGTGTAGTTCTCTTTTTCTGTGCAATGTTCATCTATTGCTTCATCTGTGACTCCAGTTTTGTGGTTGACGGGGAAAGAAAGAGAGATGCAGAGAGAGAGTCAGATCTTGGTCAGCTGTCGCTGCCTCTGCCAACTCTTTTCTCGTTAACAGTTTCTTTGCCTCTTTATTTTTTCTCGCTGCACACCCCCCTCTGACACTGCCAAGGTTCTCACAGTGCACGTTTGTTGTCATTGTCTCACGCCTGTCAAGATTTCCTTACACATTCCTCACGCGACCACACGCCTGGCTAATCCGGAGCGAAAGGGTGGGGTCAAAGGTCACGGAGCTGTCTGCAGTAATTAATGTCATTCGGATATGTGCGCTTCCACTCACAGATGTTTGTTTGTCTATCATGGTGGGGGACTTTTTCCACTGACTTCTATTGAGATAATAATATTTTCTATCCCTAAACCTAAACCAGCTTTGTGGGAGGGTATCTCACAAAAGCATTTTTATACTTTCAGTCAGACATGAAGATCACTGGCTGGACCACATGTAGGCTATAACTGGCATACACATAGACGTTTAACTCTCTGTATGATTACCTTATCAGCGTGAGATTACGTGGATCTCAGTAACAGGATTAACAGTGTTCACAGTGGCTTTAGGGCGCTACAGCCGATTAGCAGCAATGTGAGCTGTCCAGTGTGACACAGGATTAGGATTATAATCCCGGGATTATCCGTATAGTCTCCATGGGATTATCCGACCCTCCCTCCTTTACCCTCAAAGTCGGGGTGATCTCATTCAGGTCCTGTGCAGGGCTCTCCCACAGACTGATAACAGATAACTTCTCAAATTCAGCTGTGGTCTGCACTCTAAACACATTTTATAGTTATTATTATTAGAGATGGAACATAAAAGGTATAAATATATACAAAATAAAAATACAAAATAAAATAAAATAGATATTAAAACGATTTCTGAATGATCATGTGACACTTAAGACTGTAGTAACTGCTGCTGAATATTCAGCTTTGCATCACAGGAATAAATAACATTTTAAAATATATTAAAATAGAAAACCGTTATTTTAAACTGTAATAATATTTTACAATATTTACTGTATTTTTGATCAAAGATTAGCAGCCTTGGTGGGCATAAAAACATTTAAAAATCAGATAAGAATATAAGAATATGCGACTGTATATATGTGCACAGTATATAGAATTTACAGTATAAATAAACACTACATGGATTATTATATCTCACAATGCAGTGTTCTAAATTTTCAGCTGCTCCATTGCAGCGGCTTAGTACTGTAATCACGCGATTTGCTTTAAAAATGCAGGGAACCACTCGCTATAAATCTCCTAATTGTGATATCTTCATAAATAGAAGTCGCGTTTTTTTCATCTGAAACGTGCAGCGATTTATTTTCCAAAGCCACTCATATAACACTCATGAAGCAAGCAAAACACGCGCAACGCGTGCACGTATTTGTACTGGTGCAGAATGAGAGGGACAAGTACAGTGCAGCCTAGCGCATTTCACACAGGCTGTTAGTTTCACTTTCGCCAGAAAGTCGTGTATGCTTAAGGGTGAAAATAAATGACGTTTATAGTGAATGCCCCTATAAATTGTCTTATATTTACGATTTAGTTTTAATCCAAATGATGCGTGCTAAGTGAGCGAACATCAATAAAGATCACACCACAGAAGTGCGCGCTCTCGCTCTCTCCCTCCCTACCATTAAGTAACGTGTGCATTGTTTTACTTACTTCTTTTTGACATATCCGACCGAACTACAAACTTTCCAGTGATGTCTGTGAGAAAGGGATATTCACTCGACAAGCTAGCGCATCTGCGCCGCCGCATATCGGGTCCGATACCGATACCAGTATCGGTATCGGTGCATCCCTAAAATTTTCCATTTCCAGAGATATAAATGGAATGGAAGTAAATTGAAATGTTACTCATTATTTGATCAGATCGCCAAAAGTTAACTGATTTTTACACAAATTTGGACAAAACATTTTTTTCTGATATGATCAATTTTTATCCACTTTCTGGATAAAATGTGCAACAAAGTGAGGTCATAGTGACAATCATATTAATGTTTATAATGTTTATTATTGCATACCGCATACAATTTCACATACTATTTTAATAGTATGTCATATAAACAGATATTAGACAGTAGTATGCAGTACACAGTATTGCGTTTCAATCATAGCTCCTATGAGACAACGTACAGTCCGATGGTCATTACCGCAAAATAAACTACCACAGAGATCCTGTTTCACTCCGAAGGGGTTTATTTTGGGATAATGACCAGCTGACAATATATTATCCTGTGTCTTCTTAGTAAATAAACAAATGAAATATTGATTTGAAATGATTTTATACAGCCATGTGATACGAGAGGAGTAAAACTTGCAAAAAAATCACTCAAATGTAACGTTTAACAGACATACAAAAACATTTACTGCAGAATGCAGCGATTGACCAATCAAAATCAAGAGCTGCTGTATAATCAGTAACTCTATTCACTTTTACAGGCGTATATTATCAGATTCATAAACATTTAAAAAACAGACAAAAGCATTTCAAAACCGGACTTCTTTCCTCTCTCTTTCATCATTATTCCAGGGCTTTGATAATTGAATTCAGTGTGTTTTCGATCCTTTTTCATAAATACACATCAGAATGAGCTGGGCTTAGATGGAGGGCTCTGTTGCTAGGATACCATGACCACGACAGACACAAGGTTTGTGCAAACAGTCTGCGGAGGGCTAGTCACATCTGTACCATCGGTTATGTGTGTGTGTGTTTTAAAACACAACCTCAGAAATGTCTGTAATTATATGCATTTCACCAATAATGCGATACCTCACAAACACAAAATGCACATAAAATGCGCACAAACATAATTTTGTCAGCTAATGTGACATGGTGTGTGTTGTGGTCACTGCGCTAATGAATAATGCATTTCGGTGACCCCTCCCTCTTAAAGACTGATGCGTCGAGGTTGATGATGCATTTCCTGTCAATGAGAGCTTTGATGACTCAGCCCAATCAGATCTACAGGAAGTGCAGGGTCCACTCCCAGAGTTCACTAGAAGCTGAGTCACGCAGAGATGAAATCGCTCTCTCACAGCGACACACAGGGCTGGGTGACCAGCACACAAACACACACACTGAAGTAGGTCAGGGTCAGGCTGTTCCTGATAAGCGGTCTATCTAACTCTTTCAGGGGCCAATTTGGGTTTAAAACTCATATGCATGTCCTCCAGTGCACATGACTCCCAGAGTGCACTGCAGTTGAGGAAACTTTAAGTAATGCACTAGTGTGTGCTATAGTACTTTTTAGTGTAAATATTTTAATAATACAAAAAAGAAAATGGAGTGAGAGAAAGGGAGGGAGCAGGAATTAGATGATTTTGTTATGACACACTGGGACAGTATGTCAGATAAACAGTTTTCTCGGTCTGCTGGTTGGGTTCATGCTCTGTGTGTGTGTTAGATCCCAGTGCTGGCTTGTTTCTATGGCGTGATCCAGGAATGAAAACGTCCTCTGTGGAGTTACTGTGCTCATGTTTATGCTTTCAAACAGTCATTTATTCTCTAATGAATGCCCAGTGTGTCTGTGTTTTCTGTGAGCGTGTTACTAACAGTGGTTGGGCTGCTGTAGGGCATTCGCTGCTCTGTCTCCATACATGGAGAGACTGGTTCAGTCCCGTTCTCTAGTGCTTGTTGCGTGTGTTGAGTTGGATCACATTTGTTGAATGTTACTACACTCACAGGACCACTCAGTGATCTATCTATCTATCTCATTTTAAGTATCAACTTTCCTAAGATGTTTCTTTTAAAATTCTTTTGTAGAAAAAAAAACAGAAATAAATGAGACAAAGTGAGAGAACAGTGTTTTTAGTGTAGCACAGTCCATATAATTAGATTCTGTAAGAAGCTGATAAGAAATGTTTGAGTTCAAGTTGAAATCCCAGAATTTGGTATCATGCCAAATCTGAGCAAGTTTGAGACATAATTATCACTTTTCATACACTACCTCAAATAAAAACCAAAAAAAAAACTGCATAAAAGGCTGCACTATATCTGTTTGCTGTCTGGGAGAAACAATTGAGATATTAAAGAGATCTCATTAACTTCATGACTGAGTAATCTAACAGCTGAAGCCATATATTAGTATTTTAGAGCAATAAAGTGACTTTAGAGTTCAGTAGCAGAATAATGTTTAGCTTTGGGTTTTAATAGGTAAATGGGTTTTACCCAAAGAAATGTAAACAGAGTGAGTCACACACAACTAAAAAGACCCTCAGAGTCTCAGATTTTGGAATGTAAGCTTGGTGTCAAAAATAGCCATATACAGAGAGTGAACACACACACACACACACACACACACACACACACTCAAGTTGATACGGGGTCAAAGAGATGACGTGAGTTTTAAAAGCTGTGAGTGTGTGCAACATGAGATTGACCCGGCCGCCATGATGACTTCTGTAGAAGCTGACAGAGTTTGGCTGAGCACTGGAGCTGTATTCCAAAGCGCTGAGGTCTTCAGACGCAGAAGATCAGCTCCTATAAACAGGCGGATGATGGTATTTGGATCCCAGGCTACAAACTCCCTTAAGAAACTTCCACACTAACTAAACAGTCCAAAACAAGACAAGAACAACAATTTATTATTGAATGTTGATCTGCATGAAAGCCCAGAGGAAAACTTTTATTGCTTAGTGGTAGCACGCTCTAAGCTCAGGAATAGATTTTTGTTTCAGTATCAAGTTTTCCATTAAGTTACTTGGGAAAAATTAAAATAAGACAAATTTGACCAAATAATACAGTATAAGGATTTGACATGAATGTAGAAAAATGTAAAAACATAGCTCAGGTTTTTTTTGTGAATAAATTACACTGTAATTTTTGCATTATTTATGTACTATTATAGTATTTATTCATATTTTGTATTGCCTTAAATTTTTTTATATTTTCAGTTCATTTTAATTTTACTAAGTTTTAGTAATTTTAAGTGCTTTTTCATTTTATTTATTTATTTATACATTTCTATATAGCTTTATTTTTATTTCAATTTTTGTCATTTTATTAAGTTTAAATATTTTATTATTTTTTACTTATTTCAGTTATTTGCCAGGGCAACATTTCTAATTTTTATTTAAAAAGTTTGTATTTTTCTTCATGTAATAATTTATTTTTATTTTGAGTTATTTTTGTATTTCAACTTATACCTCAACTTATACCTTATTTGTCAGGGCAACATTTCTAATTTTTATTTAATTTTATTTTAGTTTATTGTATTGTGTTTTATTTTATGTTTTTAGACTTAGTCCTAATAAACAATAACAACTCTGATGACACTTCAAATCAACAGGCTCTTAAACGAGGTCCAGTTAACCTACAATACATAAGGTAATTGCACAGAAATGGGCTGGCAACGATTTTCTGTTCAGAAAAAGATATTACCATTGTAAGAGAAACAATTAAGATATTAAATAGGCGTTGTTTGTCATTTTTCTTTCCTAGGTGTATCAAGCTTGTGGGAGAGAACATATTGAATGTATACAGAAATAATCATAGGCGTTGAGTCAATTTGAAAAGAAGGCAGACAGGAACGTTTAGCCATGTGTCTCTGCTATATAATCACAGCTGCCTTCATTTAAAGGAATAAATGTGTAAAACCATCTAGGAAAAAACCTCTGAATTAGTTACCATTTGGCATCTTTAGTCAAGAAAATCCAGATTAAATCATTTGCTGCCAAGATTAAGCCCATTAGCTGTGAGAAATCGTTGCTAATGGACTTGCAGACTGCAGTTTTGAAGCTGGTACAGTCATACATAACAATGCAAAGCCCTTAAAAGGCAATTAACACATGCTTTATGTCAAAAAATGTCATAAAGTCACATGTTAATGTCAAGCGACATCACTGTACGCAGTAGCATTCACCAGAGATTCAGGCTTCCACACCTCACCATTGAAAACAAATCCCAAATAACCTCTCTTCTCAGCATCTAGCCTTTGAAATGTCATTCTTCTGAAGTCCTCATGTTATGCCTTGATCTGTTTGTCTTTTCTTTGGACGAGGATCAGTTTTTAAGGGCAGGGCAGGTTCATGCTTGATGGATGAATGCTAAGGCAAAGCTGAAAGGTCCTTACAGCTAAACAGGTCCAGGTTTAAAGCTGAAGTGAGTTGTTTTTTGCAGCTCCACGCAGCATTATGAGCTCAACCAATGATGTGAGGTTGGGGAGGGACTATCTGTCAGTTTAACCAATGGCAAATGTTCAGGAAACCGGTTTGAAAACAATAATTCTTTTAACAAGTATTGTGACGCTAGTGGCACAAAATTACACACTTCACATAAAAAAAAAAGATCATGTGACATTCCAATATGTTGATTTGGTGCTCAAGAAACATTTATTATTATTAGTATTATTATTATTATCAATGTTGAAAACACTTGTGCTGATTAACATTTCAGAATTCTTTGATGAATAGAAAGCTCAAAAGAACCACATTGATTTAAAATAGATATCTTTGGTAACATTCGAAAAATTGATCAAATTAATGCATTCATGCTGAATAAAAGTAGTAATTTCTTTAAACTTAATGACCCCAAACGTTTGAACAGTAGTGTATTTGTGAGTAATAATGTAGGATAGCTATATTTTCCCATAGTCATAATAATGAGGTGACATGTATATCATTTCAGTTAGAATAATTTTTTTAACTTAAAACATGACTAATATTACATTATATAAGTTACATTACATTATATATGTTAATTCAAATAGCTGAAAATAAAGAAAATATAAAATTCAAAAATTTTATATTTTATGTTGTACATGTCGAACCTGCAAACTAAATTAATTAAATTTATCACATTTACCACAATAAATAAATCTGCCGTTATGTAATTCAGTTCATTAGAGTAAATGTAGTCTGTAGGCAACAAATAAACCAGAATTCAACTGAAGCGCGGTTGCAGGTGTACAAATATCATCTATTTTACATCGGCTTTGAACATCCTGTTTAGATTCATTCAGATTTGTTCTGTGTGACTGAACAAGGTCAAAGGAGCGTTCGCTACCAGCAAACAGCGCCATTAAACTGGGAAGATCCCTCTGGTACGTTGCATAATTGCACTAACTCGAGCCAAAATGGAGAGATAAGCGTTAAATGGGAGTGCTGGTCCTCCCTACTACTGGTTGATCTCCACTTCACCTCTGTCTTGTCGGATTGGAGCTTGTGAGGGCTGCTGGGAAGGGAAAGCATATTTGACTATATTCAGTCAAATGATTTGCATGGTATGCAAATGCACTGTTGAAAGCATAGATACTTATTTGTGTTGTGTTTCTGGATGAGCGTGTGTTGTGTGTCTGCACCAGTGTGTTTTAGATGCCTGGTCATGTGATACCTGTTCTAATTATATCATCTAAAAGAAGGCCATCCACGGTCTGCTCCAATCGTTAAGCTGGGAGCTGCCCTCATAAAGCAGTGACATACATAAAACCACTATATGAAACAGATTTGAAGTTTATAATGTGACATACACGAACATTCAAAAGTTTGGGGTTGACTGTAAGATTTTTTTTAATGTTTTTGAAAAAAAAAAGTCTCTCATCTAAAAATGAGCTCCAAGTGGAAATTATGATATTAAACATGGCAAAACCTTTTTTTTCCACTTCAAAGTTACAAACGCATTGCACACAAGTCAGGGACATTTACATAAAGTCACATGTTTTTTGGCCTCACAACGAGGTGTTTTCATGGATGAAGATGCACCTATTTGGTCCGTTTTGACCCACACTTAGATCCTCCTGTTTCTCTGTTCCCGCCAAAACCTGTGCAGTGGCCATCTTGGCTCTGTGAGCCATATGGCTGGTCTGTTTCTCGTTAGAGATGAGGAAACTGGCCAGCCGGCTCAAACATCTCTCACCCACGTCAGCTTCACTCACAAGCCACTTTTCCACTCTATGATCTTCCATTTCGCTCGGAGCAAAAGTGTAAGACAACACCAAATTCATAGCTGTTCTTCTCTCTCTGAAAACCACTTTTATTTTTTTTACAGGTTCATTTTTCCTTCATATTAAAGCTCTTCTTTTCTGTTGGTTTTATTTACTTCATTTGTTGTCGCATTCGCTCTCTCTCTGTCAGTCTGGCAATATTTATACAGGCAGAGATAACAGATCTATCATTCTGTCAGATGGAAGGATGATAGATAAAGCTGAGCTGTGTGTGTGTGTGTGTGTGTGTGTGTGTGTGTGTGTGTGGACTTTGGCCCACGGCAGTCAGCGTCAGCAGCCTCACAGTGTGCTTTTCATCCAGCCAGCACGATTCAACATGGCCAAAAGAGCTGTTACACACACACACACACACACACACACTAGACAATGTTCTTCTGTCCACATCTGCACTGAAACAATTTCTTTAGATCTTTACCGCTGTTTCTCTCTCAAACAAGCACATGAGGCCAGTACTAGATTCACGACTCTCACTGGCCTTTATTCACAGTAGATCTTCTCATACGACTCAAGACACGTGTTCATAGTTCATCTGTTTTTCACTCTTCCTCCTTCAGAAAACAGTACTGTGGCTCTACCAGAGCTGGGGGGTATGATGGTATATATTATTAATTGTAACAAATTATCTTGCCCTTTAGTTGGCATTTATTAGGTTCCAAACAAAAGGTCAACAAACTAATGTTTAATATATTTAATATATAAACCTTTTTTTTTTCATTAAATTTACAGACAAAATCATTATGTACACTATTACGGTGATATATTTTATAGAATAAATTAAATATTATAAATAGCTATAATATAATATAAGATTATTGTAT
The DNA here is from genome assembly GCF_001515625.1 of Sinocyclocheilus rhinocerous. Taxonomy (NCBI): domain Eukaryota; kingdom Metazoa; phylum Chordata; class Actinopteri; order Cypriniformes; family Cyprinidae; genus Sinocyclocheilus; species Sinocyclocheilus rhinocerous. Next base: position 76,692 of record NW_015660026.1, on the reverse strand, counting down.
AATACATTACAAGAAAGATAATTATAATATAAGATAATTAAGTAAACACAATGCTATTCAAATGCTTGGGATCAGTATGATTTTTTTTTTATTCATCAAGAAAGCAGTAAATTGATCAAAAGCAACAGCGAAGACATTTATAATGTTACAAAGGGTTTCGATTGAAAAACAAAAATGCTGTTCTTTTGAACTTTATAGTTATCAAAGAATCCTGAAACAATGTATCATGGTTTCCACAAAAATATTATACAGAAGTTTTCATAAAAATCAGATGTGTCATCACAGGAAGAAATTAAATTAAAAAATATATTAAAACAGAAAACACTTCATTTAAGTTGTAATAATATTTCACAAAATGAATGTATTTTTGATGATAAATGCAGCCTCAGTGTGCATAAAAGACTTCTGTTAAAAACATTTAAAAAATCTTACTGACCCCCAAATTTTGAACAGTAATGTATAATACATAATATAATATAATACAAAAATTAATATCTACTATGGTTTGGTATTACTCCCATATTCATTTACTGTCGTATTTACATACCATTTGAAAAAAAAAAAGAACAAAAAAAAAAGAACGAATGTGTGATAAAAAAATATATGGTATTATTTTCATGGTAATGTCCAAAAACCTATAGTGCGTTTTTGTAAATGCTGTATATTTTTTGAAAGGGTCTCGACTTCTGCATGTGTCCAATATAAACAAATGTCTGTGTGTGTATGTATGTGTGAATGAGTGAGTGTGTGTCTGTGAAGGGGAACACCTGAAACATTGCCAAGATTTCCCAGCAGACCTGAGATTTAGCTTGAACCCCCCTGCCAGTGTGTGTGTGTGTGTGTGCGTGTGTGTGTATTTGCTTTTCTCCTGCCGTGTAAAAATAGATGGAAAATTACAAAGTGGCATTCCCTACTGCTCTGGAAGGAAGTGGTCACGCGCGCGCGCACGCACGCACACACACACACACACACACACACACACACACACACAC